>NC_073692.1:70858207-70881207 GCF_029784155.1 Uranotaenia lowii | reverse complement strand
CTTCACCCTTCGGATCCGTGGCTGTGTCCTATTCCGGAGAATGCAATGTGGCTCCTGCCGAAAACACCGATTATAGCTGCCCGGTTTGCCCTGCGTACTACATGCCAGTTTGTGGATCTGACGGTGTCACCTACGAGAACGATTGCTTCAGATATTGTTCGGCCTCTCCCTATGGATCGGTTGCTGTGGCCTCTTTCGGTGAGTGTAATGCTGCCCCTGCTGGAAACACTGAGTATAGCTGCCCTGCTTGCCCCTACGATTATACTCCGGTTTGTGGATCTGACGGACTAACCTACTCCAACGATTGCGTCCGATACTGCTCGGCTTCACCATTCGGATCGGTTGCTGTGGCCTACGCTGGAGAGTGTGTCTAAGTCGCCGGACAAAACCTTGCGCTGGTAATCCAATCAAATATGAGTATTGTAACTGTCATCAGATAAAATCTTCGAAGATCATCAATAAAGTTAAACTAACGCATTCGACGGGTTCTTTTCAATGTTTAGTATCTGGAATGAAGAAGTGATTCTCCAGAGACCCCACCAAAACCAAGGTACTACTGATGACTTTTAGCTGGATTTGCCTGGCTAAAAGTCTAGCAAAAGACGTCTGCTTGAGCGCTTTATAGTTAAAGTTAAAGGAAGAAACAAAGCTGTAGCTCAATGCCTTTTTGTTTTAGAAAGATAGATTTCATAACCCTGTGGTTTTAGGTTGTTGAATGAAACGAAAGATGTAATAAAAAAAATCAAGTAGGTATCCTGCAAGAATACTCACAACGAATCCATAAATTACTGCGAACCAGCTCGGCTCTTTAAATTAAATCGTTCAAAAAAAACCCTCACTAAACAGTAAGCTCGTCAATGTTTATGATCCCTCCTGCTGCAGCAGTCATCTTCGTTTGATGAGACTTTAACCTTCAACAGTAAGGTAAATCCTCCATCTCTTCACTCATTCTCCTCGAAGGGGACGATGGACGCGATTCTTCGATGATTCGGTGGCCTCTAGGGGTGGGTGGCGGTCACGAAACGACCGCGTGGTTTGCGCTTCACCTGGGGGGATTTTTATTGGATTTCAGCATCATCAAACCGAACCAAGGTGAGTTTGGCAACAGTGGGAGTTATTCCTCCCTCAAATTCCTTCCTCCGAGTGCCCACGAAATTTCTCAAATTACCACAAGTACACCAAACGCAAGGAAAAACCGCATCAAACTCCAAAGGGGCTCTGGGTGCCATAGGGATGATCTGGTTGTCTTTGTGATGATGATGGACGCAGTACAAGCGGTGACGCGGAAACGGCGGAAGTGAATCATCCGATGCTGCAGGCAGGCCCGTGCGAAGGACCCGTCCATGGGGGGGGTTTTCGAATTTCAAATTTAGCTAAAAATAATAGCAATGCCAATAATAAACAATAAAAAAATTAAAGAAACTTCTAACACCGTTTTTCACATATGATTCACCACACAAACTAAAAATAAATCGGACTGATAAAAAAAACAAATTTTCAAATCATACCAGAATGAAAGTTTTCAATTTTTGGTAAGTCATTGATAATTTTTTTCTTAAAATTATGCTCTTTATTTTGAACTATAAATTAGTTTTAAAAGAATTTCTAAGCTAATTTAAAATAAACGTTTTCAAAACACAGAGCTTAAAAAATCTGGATTCTAAAATAAATATCCAATCAGGTAAAAAACTAACCATGATTAGTTTTTAGGAAAATGATAATAATTGTTAATTTTTATTCATCTTAATTAAAATTTTGTTCTTTATTTTCAACTGGAAGGTGATTGAAAAATTTCCACTGTAGTGTTTTCAATTTTAACCAAAAATATTCAATCGCGATTAAAAAATGGGAATTTTCGATTACTAAAAAAACTAGTTTGAACTTTGGAGAATTTATTCAATGAATGATGGTTTAATTTAATTCGATAAAAGGAAGAATAGAAAACCTATTTATAGCAAAAATAAAAGGCTTAAATTGTTCATTTTGGAAGTTCAAAATAATAACTTCATGTTCATTTGTTGCTTACTAGGAAATGTATTGATAAAAATTGAAAGATAAGGAGTTCCAAGTTACAACAATACAAAGTTGGTTAAAATTTTGCATTGAAATTAAGTTTAAAGTTGCTACCTACTTCAAATCATGTTTCAAACTTTTAAAGATTAATGTAAAAATCATGATTGATTCATAAAAGACGATTTTATCTAAAAAAAAATTATGAATAGTTTTTAAATTTTCAATCACCAGTTTTAAAGTTTAAAATTACATGTTTTGAGTATTTGGTCACTTTTGATTGAAATATTGGGTCCTGGAAAGAACAGAAGATTGAAACTTTGTTTTTCTTACTAAGAATTAGGACTTAAGGGCTAATGTGTCAAGTACACAAAAATTCAGAATTAAAAAAAAAAAATTTGTACAAATTTTTTCTAAAATTTAAATATTTCGACTAAAAAATTCGGCAAGTTAAAAAAAGAATTGGAAAAAACTATACTTTTAAATTTCGTTCATTTATTTGAAAATTTGAACAAAATATAAATTGAATAAGATAAGTTTTTTAAACATTTCAGGAGGTATTTTTTAATAAACACGTTTCACCATAAGAATTTACATAATTTTTTTTGATGACTCAAAGCAACAGCATTTTGGTGCTTTTTTAATGATTGATTTGGTAGATTTTAGCGTTATGAACTCGAATTTTTTTATCAAATTTGGTCGAACACTTTGAGTTTTGGTGTTAAGGAGTTTTAAAATGTATCAGTTTGAAGTAAAATCAAACATAGAAAACTGATATACTAACAAACCTACATATACGAAAAAATCTGATTCTGATTCTGTTTATCATACTTCATCCAATTAAGGGATATTATTATGATGAAAATGATGCATGATCTAAATATCAAGTTCTTTTGACATAACTGTACTGCCGTTCTAAGCAAGAATGTCCCATGTGACTTTTGGGTCATTTTCACTTTTTTGCTGGAAACGGTCTTTTTTAGTGTTAACTTTCGAATAAAAATACAAACAAGTATACTTTATTCTGAACTTATACGAAATTTTCATCAAGGTGGTTGTCTCTATATTGGTAGTTCTACGCAAGAATGTCACACTAGAGAAAATTCTATGAAAAATGCAAATTTTATCAAAAAATTGTCTTAAGATGAGTTCAAACTGTTGAATTTAATGTTATTCACTGAAAAGAACACTAAAATAGAGGGCAGAGGAGGAGCGAGAAGACTTGAGTGTTTTATTCAGAGAAATTTTCACTTTTCGGTAGGCACTACTTACAGGATCCATACTCAACTATACATTTTTATTAACAAAGAGAAACGTATTACTCAAATTACGGTTTAGCATGTTTTTGGGAAAAAAATAAACTACGCAAGCTTTTAAAATGATAGAAAAATTGTAGCCGTGTGACAGTTTTTCGTAGAACTAGCATCGGCATGCGTTCTGATTCTACGCAAAAGAGTCACACGGAGCATTTTTGGCTCTAATTCGCTGTTTTTTCGTAGGAAATGTAATTTTATTGGCAGAAAACATTGTAAAATGATTAACTTGAACTGTTCACTACAAAAAAATTGTCGGTGAATTTTTAGTTTGAGAGAAAAGTTGGAAATATAGCTGATATTTCAATCACGTTTTTCTCGTTTGCACGTTTTTCCACATGGGACAATCTTGCTTAGAACGGCAGTGTAGAAAGTGTAAAAAAAACTTGATTTTATTTAACACATTTGTTGAAACCTGCAAAAAAATTACATGTTTTCTGAAAAATGTCTAAAATTTAGTTTAGTTTACTTCTTTAAAAATTGATAAATGAAAAAAAGTAAAAAAAAATAAAACTTCTTTAACTTTTTGCAGAACTCAAAAATACTTGAATTCTTGAGGAAAGTTGATAGTTCATTAAAAACTTTTATTTTTTATTGATAGATTTTTGATATGAGTTTTTGTATAAACAATGCAGAAAATTCTCAAATACTTTTTACTAATTTAAAAGTCATTTTAATAATAAGCTGATAGAAATATTGCATATTCAGATTCAAGGTACCCAAATTAGTCGAAATGGCCTTTTTAATTCATTGCACCTCCGAAAAATGTAAATTTTGTGGCCTTGTGCAAATTATGTGTTGTGTTGAGCATTTAGGAAACCAAAAAACACTTAATAATTTTTCATATCAGCATAACATTTGAAATTAAAATAACGATTTAAGAAAAATGGTTCGTTTCAAAGTCTGTTCTTATTCAGTTACACTTCTTAATAAAAACCAATTCTGAAGACGAGGTAGGGTTTTTGTATGTCAATTTTTGAGTTCCTATATAAAAGATTAATTGAATTGCTATTTAGAACCAAAGTTATTTTCAATTCGTAAACGTCGAATAGTATCGTAGATCGAAATGTCTCAAGCCAAGGGTGATTGAAGACTAAAATCCGCCGGAGGCGAGAAAAATTTCTGACTTTCTTGTTAACACTCATTTTCAAATACATTTTAACATCAAGTAATTTTCCGTTAATCCGGTGAAAATTTTACTTGGAAAAAATCTTCATGGGGGGGGTTTAACCCCTAAAACCCCCCCCGTTCGCACGGCCTTGGCTGCAGGTCCTTTGATAGCGACAACCGAAGAGCCGAAGCAAGAGGGTGTCGATGTGGATGGTATGGCAGATGGTAGCGCGCTCGAAATACAACACACAAAATTCAACAAGATGACGACGAGGACGACGTGAACATACGCATCGGAATCGACGGTACATCCCCTGCAGCAACGTCGTCGTCGTCGCTTCTCGTGTAACACAAAACAAAGGAAAATTAGACCTAATCTCATAATCAATCATGTTTGTCTTGTCAGCCGTGAGCAACTAACTAAACAGAATTCCTCCGCCACCGCTTGCTTGCGTCCTTGCAGTCACTGACTGTTCCTTCCCCTTCTTCTTTTTCTCCTAAGACGAACATCGTGATGAATTCTTTGAACTGCGAATTTGTCAGGAGTTTGATCTAGGGATTCTCAATTAAAATGTGTTGTTATTAACCCAAATGAATTTTCTTAAAACACTCAACAATACTTGTGTATTTTTTATACCTGAAAAGTGATAATGTTAGTTTATATTGATGATTTTTTTTATCCATTTTGTTTACTATTTGTTAAATATTACTTACCGGTTCTCGCATATTGAATGCTAACCGGCTTGTAACGACTTGCTGCCTCAACTAAGATGAAGTTGTTCGGCATTCTCGCAACATGTCCTGCCCAGCGTATTCGAACAGCCTTCCCTATCTTCTGGATACTGGGTCCGCCGTTGAGTTGCGCGAGCTCGTGGTTCATTCTTCGCCTCCACACTCCGTTCTCCTGAAGGCCGCCAGAGATGGTTTTAACACTCGTTGCTCACTCCGAGTGTACGCAGGTTTTCCTCGAGCAATATCCATGTCTTGTGCCCGTAGAGAAACCGGTCTAATGAGCGCCATGTACAGGTTACACTTCGTGCGAGGACTAAATCTTCTCGACCGCAGTTGCTTGTGGAGTCCATAGTAGGCACGACTTCCGCTGATAATTCGCCGCCGGATCCCACTGCTGGTGTCAGTGTCTGCGGTCACCAGTGAACCGAGATCTTCGTCTATGTCTTTATTAAGCATATATTATCCAACATATCTGGAAGCTCGAATGCCAAAAAAAGGTCTTAAATAAATAAATGATAGCAATCTTTGGATTTGTAAGCTGAGCTGAGTGAGAGACCCCCTCTCATGTTTTCCACTCGTAATGGATTTTCGGATCAAGGAAACACCTTAGTAGCTGAGATAAAATTTCCACTTTAATTTCCCCGATACAGTCAACACATTGGGGCTTACACAATGCCCTACCCTCTTTAGGAATAGTAGTAGGTGGTCCTACCGTGATATTCGGCTAGCACGAATCGTCGCAAGGCGCGAATACTGCTATCCAAAGCTCATCTGGTTCTGTTGCCTGGTGTTTGTCAGCATGGTAAGTTCGACCTAAGGTTCCCAACCGTGACTGGTGATTTTCAACCCAACAATTCGGGGTCCTATGAAGACATGATGGAAGATATCAAGGGTATTAGCGGGATGCCTGGTAAGGAGTTCAATATGGCAGCTGCCTGGAAGTGCAAGTTCAGTTATGCTTCTTTGGCCTTCAGAGGACGTCGTCCTCCTGGCGGCTGGCATTTCCACAGTTGATCCTCATCCACGCGCCACTGCACCGAAGTGATTCAAGCAGGGGAAAGCTGTAGGTATGTATTAAAAGATCTTACATCATGCTCACCACAAAACCGAAATGGTGCTGATCACCAACCTAGTCTCACCCCAAACAGGTACAATTGAAGTTGGACCGTGCAACATCGTGTCCAAACGCGCAATTAAATACCTGCGGGTGACGGTCGACGACAGGCTCTGTTTCACGAGCCACGTCGAGTACGCGTGTAAGAGAGCGGCATTGACACCGGCTACATTCATTGGAATCATGTCAAACTCCATGGCAATTCAAAAAAGCAGGAGGAAGATACTGTTGAACGTGACCACGTCAATCTTGAGGAATGGAGTGGCGGCCTGTAGAGACTCACTAACGTACAACAACTGATGAACCTTCTCGTTATCAGTGGATACCGGGCTATTTCATCTGAAGCGGTAGACGTACTGGTAGACGTCATGTCCACCTCGGTTTAGTTAGAGGAGGATGTCTCTTGTTACAACATAAAGGACACGTCCAACGTGCGAGAACTCGCCAAGGAGGACTTGATGTCCAACTGTGGGACTGTGGGACAGTTCAGCGAGAGGAAGGTGAACCCACCGTCTGATCTCGCAACTCTGCACGGCTTGTGGTGACGTAGAGGAGACATCAGAACAAGTGGTGTTCGTTTGTCTGAGGCTCGAAGCGGCACGTACCAACATACTTACTGCTTGTGTACATTACACAACGATTGATAACGTGGTACAGAGGATGAGTATGGATTCCACTAGTTGGCATGCGGTCAGCGATGGGTTCACCCGGATCATGATTACCCTGCAAAGAAGCTCGAGTCAACAGCAGTCCGCGTCAGAAAACGTTTGTATCATTCCTCACCGTCAGGGAGTATGCGGGTAGTGCCGCTTCCTACGAGAGAAACTGCGAGATAAAAAAATACATATCATTATTATACATAGTTTTGTTACTTAAATTAATTCGTTCATTACTGTAGTCGATTGCATGCTATAGTATGTGGAGTCATACTTAGAACTTACAGACTTACAGCTTAGAAGCGCCTTTATTCATTTAATGCATTTGATAATGCACGTGGTCAAAAGGAAATGGAGGAAGCTTGCTTGGAATTGTCTCATTGAGAAGTTACGCGCTCAGCGTCATCTCTCGAGTTGACCCCATTAATTTAAGGAATAGGGATTCCAAGGGTGGATCGTTATGAGATGGAACAATTAGACTGTTGTACGAGGGAAAGAGAAGCCCTTCTTTCAATTAGGTCGAAGTTTATTGGATATTGTGTCCAAAGGTCAACGACTTCCTTCGGGAAATCTTCGACTCCTCATTTGAAACCGCATATGGCCCTTGTGCGAATCTGAGGAATCCCTTGAATCCACTGGTATATTCCGAACTTAACCGTGGTAAAAATCAGAAGTGAGATTGTTCTTGTTCAGCGTCTTTGTATCGTTAGAACACGTTAAGTGCCTTTTGATTTGAGTGTTTTAATGTTTCGGCAATTATATACAGCTTAAAACCGTCGCACATGGAGCGATTGCTAACACCGCTACAGCCCAGCATTTCCGGTAAAACACCACGGTGAGGATTCGGACCCCGGCCACTGGGAGTCGGACGAGGTCGTCAGCCGCCATTTAGATGACTCAATCTATTCTGCTTCAAGCCACCACCAATCTCCTTGAAGCGCCGCCTACAGTAAGCGTTGGACCAGATACGGTGTCGCGTAAGCGCGTGTTCGGTTATCACTCCACAGAAGGTAGGTACCCCTTTGGGAATTTCTCCAGGAACATGAAGGGCTGAACGCACAATATGATTTTTCCCAACCTCCAGAATAATTATTCCGGCCGTTTATCACTTAGAAATGCTGTCCCTGAACCATATCACCAATTATCATCATTGATCTACGGTGTCAAATTAGGCACAATTCTCCCGTATGTTTGGATAACGTGCCGCTATTAAGCCTACTCTCATTCTGCATACCGTTTTATTATCGTAAGCAGGCCTACTTCATCATATATAAATAGACCTACGCTCAGCAAACTCCTCATGTAAAACTTGAACAAAAACACACATAGTTATTTCGGAACCGCTAACCATTGAAGAGTTCCACTTCTGAAAACTCGCCAAAAAGTTCTTCAGAACATGTAAACCACACACGAATAGGGGAAGCTAGGGAAGGAACAATTAGAAATTAAACTTATGTAGTCCTAGGATAAGAAAAATAAATTAAAATTAAGCATGCAGAAAATGCAATAGTAGTTACTCCGAATATATGTTAATGAACTTTAAATTCAAAGTTCTTATTATGTTTTCTTAAAACCAAATGTTCTAAGTTATTATTTAGTGCTTCCCCGAACATTAAGTTTTTTGGTTAAAAGGTGGTTCACGTCTTCTTCCCCGACAGGCCCGGGAAATCGGTCTGCTTGCTTCTTCTTCGTATCACGTGGTGATTTGGTTTTTATAAGTCAGTGATGAGAAGCACAAACAAGTGTTTCTTTAGGAGATAGAACGCTGTATCCATCAGGTTTCTCTTGATTGGAGAGGTGGCCTTCCTACTCAGTCTGATTGTGTAAAACCTGATCTTTCGTATCCATTCTTGGATCCTATTAGGAACGACCTGCACTGAGGTCAAAATTCTCGCCGGGCATATTTGAACTTGACGAGTGGTCCTCGACTAAAAGAGGTGGCACGTTAAACGAGTGCCTTTAACGACCGCGAAACTGACCAGTGTTACAATTCCCTGTAATGTTCCTCCGCGCACTACAACTGGCACCCAACGTGGGGCACGAGCCGGGATTAAGAGTCTTATGCTCTACCGACTGAGCTAGCCGGTGTAGGTTGTCGTCACAGTAAGGAAGCATCCAAGTCGTAACGTCCCGAACGTGTGCTTAGCGTTGGGCACCAAGATGTAGCCGCCACTGATCGATCCCTTACTGGCGAACGACTTAAGCGCCACTTCGTTAGGAGATTGTACGCCACGATTGAATATGCCCAGTGAGACTCCACTGAGGGCGAGTCCATAGATTGTCCTTAAAAGTGGTTAAGGATCGACGAAACTAACACATTATGACGAAATTGCTACCTATCAACATAAAATCCTTAGAACAACTCAGTTATAGATCGCCCATACCTGGCAATCTCATTACAGAGCTAACGACCTCCCGTTCCCCAATTGTAATGGACAGCTTGTTTGCGCATGAAACCCCCAGGTCACCCCAGCATGGTCAAATTCTCCACTCAATAATGAAGGGATTTACAAGTTACGATTACAATTTTGAATTTTATTTCCTACCGCATTCGATTATGGCATTTTAAAACTAGCTAATCCTACTTGCGTGCAACTTCAAAGAAAACGCCTAAGGTATACCTATCAATCGTGCGTGCCTTGGCGACAAGCTTATAGCAACATAGCTTGTCGCGCCCGGGCTTTTATGTTATTTCAGAGGGGTTTCCCTAAACAAAGGCACGGGAATTTCGACCTCACTTCTGGTTCAACATTCGTGACGGGACTATGTTAACCGTCGGCTAGCATAAATCATAAATCGACTTGGGTCTTAAATATGGGCGACCTAGCTCTCCAATTAGAATGGACTCACCGAATGCTGCGATCCTATTCCTCGCTGGTCGGAGATGAGAGAGAGCTGTTGGCGATGGTGATTATGACTCCTTAGCGGTGATGAGTTATCATGCTCTCGGAATGCTGGTTGGCGAGTATTCGGCGACCTCGATGACGATTTTGGCGACCACCGATGATGTTAGGTGCTGGCTGGTAATTTAGCGCCCGCTGATGGTGTTAGCTGACGCTCGGCGGTGGTGAAACTCGACAAGCGAATTGTCGAGTGTCGTTTGACCTGCGGTCAAAGGTCGACGACCGCCGCTGTGCTGCTTAGAACCGACCTTGAACCCGTCGCTCCCCCAAGACGTTATGGTGACGAAACGTCTCGCTTCCAACGGATGCGGGCATCGGGTGTCCTCGGCGTGGCGGGAAAACTTAAGCAGTGAATTGCTGCGTGGTCCGGGATTGGTCCCGCTGGGGAATGATATGTGCCTGTTTTGGCACAGACAAATTAAGCAACGCACATATAAGCACGATTACGAAGCACAATTACCTTTCTCGACTATATCGTCACGCAAGAGCTAACTTTCTTGGCATGCACTTTCCTAAACTAAATAGGCACCTAGTTTAATGGGAAGCAAAGCTAATTAAATAATTGACCGAAAAATCTGACCACACTATATTACTATAAATTGGACGCAATGAGTCACGGCCCACACGCACTTCCACTGCCAATCATGCTCAAGGAACGTTTAATCGTCTCCTTGAGCTCCCAGTACAGGGAAAGAGACCTTGCTACAAACGCCCTCGGCGGAAGTTCATAATCCCTGAGAGTTCTATGAGATTATCTCAAGAGATAAGAATTTCGGCTATGCATTAGAATCGCAGTAGCTAATTGGTTCTAGCTGAAACAATTCAACACCTTGCTGGAGAATGTATGAACGTCTCCTCTAGCGTGACGAACCGCATTACTCAAACCGTCGATCGCGCGAATCGATATTATGTTCGAGATCGATCGAGTGACGAACAAATTGGGTCTACTTGAAGGTGAAGAACAAATACCGAATTGCGAGACAGGTGCGAAAATGGCCGCGGTGCCAATTAAAATCCTAGGGTAACCAGCCAAATGATAAAAAATAGACCTGACAATCAGCAAAGTAGACTGACCCCATCGGCGTAGGCGGTCGAGTAGAGTGCGTCCGATCTCACGGTTTGAAACTACAAAGATAAGCCATCTTCTTCTGCATAATGGACGCAGTTGGTACGCCGCGTTTGTGAGTAAATATAATACTCCACCTTCGGGGAGTATCTGAGTAGCTCGTTTCTCAATTATCGAAGCTACGGGGATAAAAGTTTTATCATAAAACTAGACCTACTCGGCAGTGGAGGTTGACGTGAAAGAGTTATTCCACTCTCGGGGAATACCCACGGGTAGAGTGGCTCACGACGCCGAGTGAGCCATTTGAGTCGGTGTAGGATGACGTCTTCGTCGGGAATCATCCAGGTCGTTGCGTTAAGACCCGCACGAGTGTTGCGACAGGCACGAGGCTAAGATAAGCTGCTCTCGACCAGCACTCGATGGGCAAAAGGGGGCAAGCTTAGAATCATGGTGATAAGAAGTCGGGATTCATGTCGTTAGAGGAGATGTCAGGCTTCGAGTCTCCAGGAGGAGAGGATGGTGAGTTCAACCCCGAGTCTTTATGATGATATATCTGAGGGTAAATCAGGCCTTGAGGCAACAAGAGGAGGAGTATAATGTAAACCTCAAGTAAATGCGAGGAGGAGTCGGATCACGAGTTAGAGGAGAGAGCAGGCCGATTCACCGAGAGGAGAGGTTTGTGCGGAAACCTCGAGATGCTGCGAGAAGATGCTGGTTCTCGAGTCTTTAGAGGAAAGTTAAGACGTCAAGTCGTAATGAGGAAAGGTATTGGTGAAAGTGATCTCGTTTATGAGTATAGTTAACTCAAGTTAACTTGAGGGCTTCGACAACGTAAACAGTTCAAAGGCTTTGTCTTCATCCACCAATCCTTCCACCTATTTATTTCGTTGGTCTTTTTCGGTATCCTTGATGATCCATGTCGATCTTGTTGCCAAACTCCGCTGTTGACCTCATGCGCTGTGCTGCTGAAGTGCCCGGGAAGCTTTGGCGGTCCTTCCTCCTCCATAGTAAGACGTAAGAATCCACACCAGGTAGTGAAGATAACGGTAGTTTTTCGTCAAAGGCGAACCAAATATGCTATCGCAATATGCTATCGCCTTTTATAAGAAAAGGGATATTCGAACCCTGAAGCATCGTCTTACATATATTACGAAGCTTCCACAGACGGTACGTCATTTATGTTTAGGACCATCAGCTATAAGGTTTTTAGAAAGCGCAATCGTTAAAACCCTATCAATGGTTGCGATTACATGTTGTTGATCATAGATCACTTACGGCAAGAATGTTGGGTGTGCCCTTCTGATAGTTTTTCAATAGACGTTTTTTTTCCAAAATAATTGAGATGATCCCGATCACGACTACGCAAAGCACCATTGACAAGATCACTGTTCCGATAAACCCTGATCAACTCCATCAGTCTCTATTTAAACTACATTGTTTCTGTTGGTTCTATGATAAGTGAGGGTTGCTATGAAACATCTATAGATGAGGTTAGAAAAAAGGCGGCTCAATGCACAAAAGATTATCTGTGTAGCAAATGCAGCATTACAATTCGCACAAAGCTAAACATAACGCCTCCATAACCTTAAAAGAGCTACTCTTTTAAGGTTATGGAGCTGCTCTTTTAGAGTTATGGAGGCAGAATCATATCACTGAAGTATGACCGGCGGATTCTCCTCACATTGATCTTAACTTTTGTAAATTGTCTTTGATCTCTATGGGGGTGACGAACCCGCTTATCACTGTTTGGACAATGCGGTCGAATCTTTTTAGGTTGTTACCGACCCTCCAAAATCTCGCAGACCTCCGACTTTGGAAGTTGTCTTGTTGGATCATAAAAAAACCGAAAAGTATTTTTCGCTTCTGCCTTATGTGTCGTTTATCTTGTTAACGCAGCAAAAATGTGAACACTTTGGAGTACGTCACAGTAAACCAGAGGTTACAAATTTCTTGTATCTCAAAAATTGTATGTTTACATATCATTCAGAAAGATCAAATAAATCATGAACACAATTAAAAATGTTCACCCCTATGTCAATCCACTCCAAAAAGTTGTCAACCGATTGCGGAAATGCTACAAATCCTGCAAGTCCCGCAGTTTGTTTCCCGGAGGTGACAGGTCGTCCCTATCGCTGTTTAATGACTTGCCTAACCAACCAAGCATCATCAGCAAGCACAGCGGATTCCTTGAACCGAAAGCAGATATCGGGGCCTCCAAACTCAAACCTGCTGTGCCGTACAACAAACCCAGTGAAGTGTTAAAGTGGCCTCAGGGTGTGTACATCCTCCAGCAAAAGAAACTTCTGTCCTCCCTCCCTGATGCCAAGCCAATCATGCAAAGACGCCATTCCCCCTGATTCTGATGTGGTAAGAAATGTGCGTAATTAATCCAAGCTGACGTAGGCAGAATTATTGTTCGAGTACACGGTTAAAATGTATCAATCTGAGCTATTTTTTTCTACGTTTATACATACTGTTCAAATAAACTTTCTTTTGTGTTTAACGTACGAACAAAACCGTGACATTGATTACATCAAACTTTACAAGAAAGATGATGATGCTGATGATGATTGACAATCAACTTCTTCCGGAAATGTTAATTCAAGAAAAAGTTCTCAGAAAACCTTTATGATGAATCCACATAAGTAGGATGAATGAGCAATTATCACATTGGAACGTTCTTCACAGAAAAAGTTTTTCAGAATAAGTAGCACCAGCTGTTAAAATTCCCAAAACGCTTTCGTTATCACACCAAAAAGTTCGGAACACTATTATGATGTGGTGGGTTTCACCATAGCGCCAAGAACACATTCTAAGTTAGTTCTGTATACATAACATACTTAGATGGCTCATTTTTACTTTTTCTGTTCCCCGAAATCCATGTACTAGCAACTTGTTAGAATTCGTCTGAGCTCATGAGTATGCAAGCAAAATCTCTACCCGAAACCTTTTATTCTGCGAACATCTCGACCACATCAGAAACAGGGTCGGAGTAATCATTCTGAGAAAAACCGGATTATATTGAGCCTTTTATGATAATTATCACGACGATACTCGATGCCAACCGAATCTTTAAGAACCAAAAGTACAAAATCAGCGTTATCAGAGCTCAAAATCATAATTGATTCACATTCATATTCATTTTACTGACCATAGTTAAGAATCAGAATCCAGAACCGATATTCTGAACTGGAATTTCAATTCGAGTTTGAGTGCATTCTAGTTTTTGAAGGTCCAAGTTCAAAAAAATATTCCAATTCTACATAGCAGTTTTATTTTCAGAATCAGAATTCTATATATGTACATCAACACTCAAAATATTTTTTTCCCAAAAGAAGGATACAACAAGAGATTTGAAGTCAAAATAAGAAGTAAGCAAGAAAACTAAAGAATATCTGTCCGAAGTTCAAGACTTTTACATTTTTAACATTCGGAACGGAAAGGAATTATTTTTAAAAAACTTGGACTTACAAATGGAATTATTATACCAATATATTTTTGTTCGAAACAAATTAATGAAAATCATTATTAAACATAAAATTAATGAGTTTCAGAGTTGCAACTTCAAGATAGAAAAAAAAACAAAAACTTGAAAATGGACGAAAATGCAAGTTTAGACTTCTGAATCGAATATTATGGACTAAACTTTGATTTGATAAAAATTGAAAATTAAAAATAAAATTTTCATCTGACATTAAAACTTTTTAAAAATTTATAAATTAAATAATAAAAAGAGACGTGAGACGTGAGACGTGAGACGTGAGACGTGAGACGTGAGACGTGAGACGTGAGACGTGAGTCGTGAGACGTGAGACGTGAGATGTGAGATGTGAGACGTTAGACGTGAGACGTGAGACGTGAGACGTGAAACGTGAGACGTGCTCAATTTGGGTTCATTTTTGAATTTCTCAAACCATGGGACCTTGAAAGCTTCGTTTGGGTTCAAAACTCATTAGGGTGTCCATTGCTCGGCCACCTTAGCGTTCCCGGAAATCGGGAATTCTGACGAAAATAGAAATTGAAGATTTTTGAAACTCTACTGCATACGAAACTTTATCTACATATATAGTTTTTTATATATATTTTAGGTAGTGGTATTGCAAAACATTTCATTTTGTTATTTTTGAACTTCTAACTCCGAATTGAGAGCCGATCTAGCTGAAGGATCCTTGGCATTTCTTCCTCCCTGGATTCTACCCTGTTCAAAACCATGTTCATTTATATGTGTGTCGATGAGGGTGTGTTAAAATTAAATTATTCCAAACACGGAAACAGCATTTCCATTTCGGATTCGTTTCCCTTTCAAACAAATGGTTCCGCAAACGTGTTTCGTTTATACATACGAAAGAACAAGAGCCAAACCGGAACGAACTCGAGAGACGTAGGCAGATTTTCTAATTTCTGATGAATAACGGAACGGCTGCTGGCCTGGGGCAAGCAGGAAGCGCTGCTGCGGTTGTGTGACCATCTGGCCCAAAGATTTTTCCTCGGGTAAAGGATCCTTCCTTTGTCGAAGGCACATAGGCCGATGCAGTTTTTGTTCATTTAAATTTTTCCGAAGCCACCTTTCAACTAGAACCGGAATCTTCCGGACTGACCGGACAGAGGGGTTCTTCGGGGAAAATGATGGAAAACCGTCCACTTTCGATTTGAATCAGTCACACACGAGTGAGCCGGTTTGGCTTGGCTTGGCTTTTGCCTTTTGTGAAAAAGGCTAGTCCAGTATGGTCTCCGTAGTAAAGATTTTCGTATGACCAGACCAAGGACCGTAAATGGAAAGTGCCTTGTCAATTGATGCTCTGTGAACCATTCAGCCGGAACTCAGTCGTCTAGGTGAACGCAGAAATATGGATTTTTGAAGCTGGAAGATTGAACAAAGTGTAGAAGAAAATATAAAAGAACAAAAATGAAAGATAAGTAAAAGCACTTCAAAAGAGGTTCCGTAAATGTTGGACATCATATTAAACAGATATACTCTCATAAACTTTTAGTGTTCCTAAGGACCTATCTCATATTTTAGAAATTAGAAATTCCCCTACCGATTCGAAATCGTCTCTCTAAATTGTCATGGCCGTTGTATTAACTTTAGTATATCGAGAGTGGCATAAAAAGTGGCACTGATTTCCATCTGGAACGGCCAAAAAGAGCCACTCTCCCTCGTTGAGACATAATATGTCCTCCTCTATTCCGGTCATATTTCCGGTCGTCTAAATAGTAGAATCCGTGGAAAAACTGGCAAAAAACGAGAGAACACGAGAATGAGATCGTTACATTTTACGATTATGGCCGTTATGTTCTTAATCTTGCGCCCGGTGCTTCTTTCTTTATTCAGTGCCAATCACGCGAGTATACATAGGTAGTCGGACACCTCTATTTTGTTTATGGTGCCCATCTCATTTAATTGACAATGGCGCGGCTCTCAAGAGGAAATTGGAAAGGTGAATCATGACTGTGATTTGCCGTTGAAAATGGCCTGAATTTCTCGACACAAACTCAATCGATGTGCGTTTAACATTCAATAAACGAAAAAAACGACATAAGCTACCAAAATTATAAAAACGATAAAAATTACGCAAACGAAGAAAACAGGCTAAAACAAGGAAAAAAAACAAATAAGAAAAAATCCATGAAATGAAAAAAAACGAAAAAGAACACAAAAACAAAAATAGACAAAACCAATCAAAAAAAACTACCAACATAGAGAACGTCGAAAAAAACTAAAATAGAGCAAAACGAAAAAATGACAAAAAAAAAAGTAAGAAAAGAAAAAAACGACAACATTAATGCAAAACATGATGAAAAATTACAACAAAAACAAGAAAATCGATAAAAATGACAGAAAACGACAAAAATGACACCAAACGATGAAAAACGACAGAAACATCGAAAAAATGACATAAATGACAAAAACGACAAAAATTACAAAAATGGCAAAAATGACAAAAATGACAAAAATGACAAAAATGACAAAAATGACAAAAATGACAAAAATGACAAAAATGACAAAAATGACAAAAATGACAAAAATGACAAAAATGAAAAAAATGAAAAAAATGAAAAAAATGAAAAAAATGACAAAAATGACAAAAATGACAAAAATGACAAAAATGACAAAAATGACAAAAATGACAAAAAAGACAAAAATGACAAAAATGACAAAAATGACAAAAATGACAAAAATGACAAAAATGACAAAAATGACAAAAATGACAAAAATGACAAAAATGACAAAAATGACAAAAATGACAAAAATGACAAAAATGACAAAAATGACAAAAATGACAAAAATGACAAAAATGACAAAAATGACAAAAATGACAAAAATGACAAAAATGACAAAAATGACAAAAATGACAAAAATGACAAAATGACAAAAATGACAAAAATGACAAAAATGACAAAAATGACAAAAATGACAAAAATGACAAAAATGACAAAAATGACAAAAATGACAAAAATGACAAAAATGACAAAATGACAAAAATGACAAAATGACAAAAATGACAAAAATGACAAAAATGACAAAAATGACAAAAATGACAAAAATGACAAAAATGACAAAAATGACAAAAATGACAAAAATGACAAAAATGACAAAAATGACAAAAATGACAAAAATGACAAAAATGACAAAAATGACAAAAATGACAAAAATGACAAAAATGACAAAAATGACAAAATGACAAAAATGACAAAAATGACAAAAATGACAAAAATGACAAAAATGACAAAAATGACAAAAATGACAAAAATGACAAAAATGACAAAATGACAAAAATGACAAAAATGACAAAAATGACAAAAATGACAAAAATGACAAAAATGACAAAAATGACAAAAATGACAAAATGCCAAAATGACAAAAATGACAAAAATGACAAAAATGACAAAAAATGACAAAAATGACAAAAATGACAAAAATGACAAAAATGACAAAAATGACAAAAATGACAAAAATGACAAAAATGACAAAAATGAAAAAAATGAAAAAAATGACAAAATGACAAAAATGACAAAAATGACAAAAATGACAAAAATGACAAAAATGACAAAAATGACAAAAATGACAAAAATGACAAAAATGACAAAAATGACAAAAATGACAAAAATGACAAAAATGACAAAAATGACAAAAATGACAAAAATGACAAAATGACAAAAATGACAAAAATGACAAAAATGACAAAAATGACAAAAATGACAAAAATGACAAAAATGACAAAAATGACAAAAATGACAAAAATGACAAAAATGACAAAAATGACAAAAATGACAAAAATGACAAAAATGACAAAAATGACAAAAATGACAAAAATGACAAAAATGACAAAAATGACAAAAATGACAAAAATGACAAAAATGACAAAAATGACAAAAATGACAAAAATGACAAAAATGACAAAAATGACAAAAATGACAAAAATGACAAAAATGACAAAAATGCCAAAAATGACAAAAATGACAAAAATGACAAAAATGCCAAAAATGACAAAAATGACAAAAATGACAAAAATGACAAAAATGACAAAAATGACAAAAATGACAAAAATGACAAAAATGACAAAAATGACAAAAATGACAAAAATGACAAAAATGACAAAAATGACAAAAATGACAAAAATGACAAAAATGACAAAAATGACAAAAATGACAAAAATGACAAAAATGACAAAAATAACAAAAATGACAAAAATGACAAAAATGACAAAAATGACAAAAATGACAAAAATGACAAAAATGACAAAAATGACAAAAATGACAAAAATGACAAAAATGACAAAAATGACAAAAATGACAAAAATGACAAAAATGACAAAAATGACAAAAATGACAAAAATGACAAAAATGACAAAAATGACAAAAATGACAAAAATGACAAAAATGACAAAAATGACAAAAATGACAAAAATGACAAAAATGACAAAAATGACAAAAATGACAAAAATGACAAAAATGACAAAAATGACAAAAATGACAAAAATGACAAAAATGACAAAAATGACAAAAATGACAAAAATGACAAAAATGACAAAAATGACAAAAATGACAAAAATGACAAAAATGACAAAAATGACAAAAGTGACAAAAATGACAAAAATGACAAAAATGACAAAAATGACAAAAATGACAAAAATGACAAAAATGACAAAAATGACAAAAATGACAAAAATGACAAAAATGACAAAAATGACAAAAATGACAAAAATGACAAAAATGACAAAAATGACAAAAATGACAAAAATGACAAAAATGACAAAAATGACAAAAATGACAAAAATGACAAAAATGACAAAAATGAAAAAAATGACAAAAATGACAAAAATGACAAAAATGACAAAAATGACAAAAATGACAAAAATGACAAAAATGACAAAAATGACAAAAATGACAAAAATGACAAAAATGACAAAAATGACAAAAATGACAAAAATGACAAAAATGACAAAAATGACAAAAATGACAAAAATGACAAAAATGACAAAAATGACAAAAATGACACAAATGACAAAAATGACAAAAATGACAAAAATGACAAAAATGACAAAAATGACAAAAATGACAAAAATGACAAAAATGACAAAAATGACAAAAATGACAAAAATGACAAAAATGACAAAAATGACAAAAATGACAAAAATGACAAAAATGACAAAAATGACAAAAATGACAAAAATGACAAAAATGACAAAAATGACAAAAATGACAAAAATGACAAAAATGACAAAAATGACAAAAATGACAAAAATAACATAAATGACAAAAATGACAAAAATAACATAAATGACATAAATGACAAAAATGACAAAAATGACAAAAATGACAAAAATGACATAAATGACATAAATGACAAAAATGACAAAAATGACAAAAATGACAAAAATGACAAAAATGACAAAAATGACAAAAATGACAAAAATGTCAAAAATGACAAAAATGACAAAAATGTCAAAAATGACAAAAATGACAAAAATGCCAAAATGACAAAAATGGCAAAAATGACAAAAATGACAAAAATGACAAAAGTGACAAAAATGACAAAAATGACAAAAATGACAAAAATGACAAAAATGACAAAAATGACAAAAATGACAAAAATGACAAAAATGACAAAAATGACAAAAATGACAAAAATGACAAAAATGACAAAAATGACAAAAATGACAAAAATGACAAAAATGACAGAAATGACAAAAATGACAAAAATGACAAAAATGACAAAAATGACAAAAATGACAAAAATGACAAAAATGACAAAAATGACAAAAATGACAAAAATGACAAAAATGACAAAAATGACAAAAATGACAAAAATGACAAAAATGACAAAAATGACAAAAATGACAAAAATGACAAAAATGACAAAAATGACAAAAATGACAAAAATGACAAAAATGACAAAAATGACAAAAATGACAAAAATGACAAAAATGACAAAAATGACAAAAATGACAAAAATGACAAAAATGACAAAAATGACAAAAATGACAAAAATGACAAAAATGACAAAAATGACAAAAATGACAAAAATGACAAAAATGACAAAAATGACAAAAATGACAAAAATGACAAAAATGACAAAAATGACAAAAATGACAAAAATGACAAAAATGACAAAAATGACAAAAATGACAAAAATGACAAAAATGACAAAAATGACAAAAATGACAAAAATGACAAAAATGACAAAAATGACAAAAATGACAAAAATGACAAAAATGACAAAAATGACAAAAATGACAAAAATGACAAAAATGACAAAAATGACAAAAATGACAAAAATGACAAAAATGACAAAAATGACAAAAATGACAAAAATGACAAAAATGACAAAAATGACAAAAATGCCAAAAATGACAAAAATGACAAAAATGACAAAAATGACAAAAATGACAAAAATGACAAAAATGACAAAAATGACAAAAATGACAAAAATGACAAAAATGACAAAAATGACAAAAATGACAAAAATGACAAAAATGACAAAAATGACAAAAATGACAAAAATGACAAAAATGACAAAAATGACAAAAATGACAAAAATGACAAAAATGACAAAAATGACAAAAATGACAAAAATGACAAAAATGACAAAAATGACAAAAATGACAAAAATGACAAAAATGACAAAAATGACAAAAATGACAAAAATGACAAAAATGACAAAAATGACAAAAATGACAAAAATGACAAAAATGACAAAAATGACATAAATGACAAAAATGACAAAAATGACAAAAATGACAAAAATGACAAAATGATAAAAAGCACTGCTCTCACGAGGAATAGTTTACAGGGAAAGAAAAATTAACATCTGATTGGATTGAAAGAAAGAAATGGGTGGGTCTGGGCTGGAAGAAATTACTTCATCTCTCGTTGACATTGACGAATGTAATTTATTCTGGATGTGATTTTCACTCCACTCCCGTCTTCAGGAACTTCATCTTCTGCCACATCGGGGAGGGGTTTTTCAATCCGAACCAACTCTCTACGGCTTCAGTCCGACATGAAAAGGGACGATCGAAGTGCAGAACCTTTAACTTTGACTTTTGAAAATTATGCCTTTGGGAAAGCAGAAACTGATGATGGGAAGCAAGTATAACGAAGTGAAATTTTCATTTCTTTTTTTTTCAAATAATTATAAAAAAAACATGAGAAGTAAGATCCAAAAAGGGTTGTATCAAAAAGCTGTGAAATAACAACAAATAAACATCTAAAAATTTCAAAAAAAAAAAATCAGTTAATATATACATCCGGAAGCAGGCAATGTGCATGGGACAAATTGTAGTCTTCAAATCATGAGATGTGTCACCTGCAGCTGGGTTTGCCGTTCATACAGTCATCGTTTGGAATTCCGATGCCAAGCTAGAGAAAAGTGAACGGAAGTGATGAAGTTAAATTTGCATTTTTGATTTCGGTCCCTTGTTAATAACGAGGCTTGAGAGACTCCTAGAGAACGTGGGGTTAGGAATGAAAATTGGAAGAAAATTAAATGTTATTGAAATTTTATCCATGAAGAAACACATCTCTTTCGTTAAAGAGATGATTTTCGTTCTTCACTCATATTGAGCTGTTTTAGAACAAAATGTCAGTTGTTTAAATATATTTTGCGTGTTATCTCTATGCCTTATTTGATATTTTTTAAATTCTTGTTTTCTAAATCACTCATTATTAAGCTCTCTTGTTGCCATGTTTGATATTCATTATATTTTTTTCAGACGGGACAACAGGGGCTCTTCATATCGTC
The DNA here is from genome assembly GCF_029784155.1 of Uranotaenia lowii. Lineage (NCBI taxonomy): Eukaryota > Metazoa > Arthropoda > Insecta > Diptera > Culicidae > Uranotaenia > Uranotaenia lowii. The sequence continues at coordinate 70,859,058 of NC_073692.1, read as the reverse complement.
ATTCTACTTAAAATTGCAATGCATCCGAATTGATGAATGCCAACTGAACCCCATTTTGTGGACCGCATTTGACCGAAAATCCCTCGTCTTCTTGTTTTGTCGAGCCGATGGAACATTTGGTCCCGACCGAAATTGATTGAACAAATTCCATTTCGCTTTTTTCTTTCATCAATTTTTCGTTCCACCCTCGTTTTTATTTTCGTCAAAAACAAAAGCGATGAAACATCCATTTTCGCCGCTTCAAAGCGTCTTCTCGCCGAACCGATGTGTACCAACTACGTGAAAAACAACCCGGAAAGAAATGCTAATAATAAGCAAATTAAAAATTTCTCGATTGAATTTAAATGAGTTTACTTTCCCTCGCCTCACGCCCCCTATTCGTCAGCCGTTTTCTACCATCCTCGATGTAAAGATATTTTTCTGACCCAGCCAGCAGTGAAAAGTGACCTGAAAGCACCCAAGGAAAGAAAAAAAAAATCAATCTAGAGAACAACTATGGAAATACACATTTATTCTCGCCCTTTTTTACCCGGCTCTTATGGCGCAAAAGAAAATTTAATTTATTTCTTATTTTTACTTTGCCATGGTATTTCTGCATAGTTCTTCAATCTAAGTATCTACCCAGTGCCTTTTAATAATTTTTTCAACTATCGTGACGGAAAAGAAAAAGGAGGGGATGTGCCTTATTTCTCTATATGTTGTCAGGAGTTTTTAGATTTAATATGAGTAGGCAAAATCCTTAATTCTTAGATAAAATGTTTTTGGTAACTAAGTTCCACATGGATGTTTCTAATGTTGCACTCAATTATGCACATATTACACGGATATATTATGGACGTGACGACGGAACT
>NC_073692.1:70767033-70857707 GCF_029784155.1 Uranotaenia lowii | reverse complement strand
AAAAACGTTGAAAAATCAGTTTAGTCCAAACAAAAATTACTGTTATTAATGTTTATGCCTTCTGTGCTACATGACATCTTAACAATAATTTTGAAGAAGTTGAGATACGTAAAAACCATAGTGATCAAACTTACCCTGAAACTCGAAATCTGGTTTTGAAACAAACATTTAATTAGAATCACCAATGTCGTTTGAATTTACTGCAACCAATGATTAAGTTTTATACTCCTCATCTCAGTAAGTGTTTTAAGACTTTCAGGTGTTACGAAAAAGCAACCCCTTCCAAAATATTCAAAAATGATTGGTGAAAGTGATCGAAGTTCCCCCAGTTTACGGTACCAGGTTTTCTCAATTTTCCCTGACACCAAGAAAGTTTGAGATCCAAGAAACGCAACGAGTCTTCAGTTTCTTTTTCCAGCGTAAACGTGAAATGAGTATCAATAAAATTAGAAAAACACTTAATTTAAAAACTACCCAGATGAATTTGTCATATATGTTTTGAAAAAGAGGGTAGATGCTATTTAAAACTCGCTAAGCAACAGCACTACGGAAAATTTAGGAAAATCCGTCTCACTAACATACATTCATGGATTGAGCGAAAAAGTTAGTAGAGTGCTGAAAAATCATGGCATCCTCGGCAATCAACAAAAGCATCCTGGCAATCAACAAAATTAAAACCTGTTTATTCACAAAAACGAAAAATTAAATTCCAAAATTAAAACAAATAAATGTGGTATATTCAATTCCTTGTGAATGCGAGAAAGAATACTGTGGACAAACATCTCCAACTCCGGAAAAAAAAGTATTAAAAATCATAAAACAAGTCTCAAACAAAACACCAGAGCCACGGTACTGACACAACATGCCATAGAACAGAACCGTAAGTTTAACTTCGACAAAGCATATACTTTAGAAAGTGTAAACCAAGAAGGAAAACGAAAAACAGCTGAAACACTACACATAAAATTTAAAAAAGGAAGAACAGTAAACATCAAGCAAGATTCGATTGAAATTTCTAAAATGCATAGCTCTATTATTAAAAAAACTAAGAGACACCACAATTCGCAACTAAAACGACGGATTCAAAAACGACGTCACTGAACACGACGACAGCAACCAACATCAAGACGACACCGGGAACGATAGACACCAGCTGCTAGAAGCGATTTAAATTTGATAAATCGTAAGTGCAAAAGAGCAGTGATATTGTGATGGAGTATTGTGAAGAATTTTTTGTATTAATTTGAGTTTTTGTACTTCAATATAGTTTTCTGAGGATGGCTGAAAGTAGTAGGCCGAAACATCGAAATAATTGTTTTTATTTGATTTCAAATTCACCGAAAAGCATCAACCAGAAAAGCCAGTACCTTGATCTTTAACAAAACTTCGTCCATAGCGCATTCGGATTCGGCAGCTTTCGATAACGGAGGAACAGGCCTTGAAGTGGTATGCAGCAAACAACGTTTAAGTCTAAGTCATGGTCAGGTGGCAGCAATCTTCTTAAGTATCTAAGCCTTATTTTGAAGATAACGGATCAGTTTAAATTAATTTAAAGTTTAAACTAGTCCAAACCCATGTGACCCGTCCTCTTAACCTTTTTGTGACCCGTCAATGTACACAACAGACCATTAGAGCGTTCCAGTATGTGAAATTTTCACGAAGAAAAACTTTTATGGTCCGCAATCCTGGCACTCATGATTTAGACATTATTCGCGACATACCACTCCATGATCTTTTTCACCATAATGAAAAGCTTCCAAATCCGAATTCCTTATGGATGATTTTTTTTTTTCAATAATAAAAAGTGTCGGCACTAAAAAAAAATGCAACATTTTCTTTTGTGCATAACTACACCAAAAATTCAGCCTTTGATCCAATCATGAGATCTCTATATTTCAACGCCATTGGCATTAGATGTGAACGCCAGCGGCGATGATTCAATTTGAGACCGTCGGCATTAACCTCCCAGCACACCCGCATTGCGTATGACTGGAGGAAACAAAATAAAAACGTTTTCATGTCCCTCCTTCTCCAAAAAAAAAAAAAATGAAGGAGGATGGAAAAAATGAATGAATGAATTGATGTCCTCGGTCAATGCTGTGCGTGCTTATGTGAGGCGGTATAAGGAAAACTACAGAAAAAAAACATTTCCTTGTTTCAAACTACCGGCAAACAAGCTGTCCGGATGTGCGTGTGTATGTAAACAGGCAGTAGGAAAGCAAAAAAAAAGTTTCTCGTTTCCGATTTTCTGTCCCATCGTACTGGGACACCCCCGGCCAAACGCCAGACACTGTGCGTTTTTTTTTTCTACGATGAACCGTGGAGGAACCCTATGACAATTCACCCTTGTTCTCCATCTGTCTCAGGTGGTATACTGGTTAAGCTATCGGGTTGGAATAATGAGGGTAGAAAATTGTCTTGAGTTCGATTTTCACCGACAACGGCTATTTTTTTTAAATTTTCTTGTTTCTGGGATAGGATGAAAATGCCATAAAATATTTTTCTTGATTTGCTTGAATGTTTGTATGTAGCGATCCTGCATCATTTTGACCGAGAACTCGAGTCTTTATGCCAGTGACAGAAGAGCAAACAAATTATCTTTGGCGCAATGCACATTTCCGCGCATTTTCGGCATACAGGTAGCTCCGATTGGCATTGAAATTTTGCAATCTCTTTTTTAATATTCTGGTGATCCCCTCAAAATTGCCTAAAAATTTTTATTGATTGCAATTTTTATCCTTAATCTCTTACTTTGTTTGTGCTTTTTTTCATTGAAACGATTCCTCAAAGTGATTTATTTTGAACATCCACCAGGAATCGACATATTTGAAATGTAAACTTAAAGGTCTAAATCCACAATATATGCTACATATGTACATGTTTTGTAATCATAACTTAAATCCTGATTTTCCTTTCGAGCATCCTTCGTCAAATTAACATTGATTGCCACCACCCCACCTTTGAAGGCAAAGCAATAACAAAAAAAGAAAAACAATGCACCAAAGAAACAATGAATGAAAATACGACACAAATCTTCATCAACGGCAGGCAGCTCACCCATAGCTTTTCCTTTCTGTAACGCGTTCATGTTTTTCCGAAATCGGGTGCTCACGTCTTTTTGGCACCGATCTTTTTTTTTCTGCTCCGTTCCATTTCATCCCAACGACGACAACAGTTGCCTTCGTCAGGTTAGATTCGTTGACGATGTGCGAAAACCGAGCTGCTCCCCAACAATCAACAACATTGCTCAACTTATTTTAAGAGTGCACGTCATATTTTTCTCTGCCGATGCCAATGCATGGTGTGTTGGTATGTTTCCATTCATTTCGAAAAGCTTCTGTTGGGGTATTCTTATCGGTGTGTATAGAAATATTAATCTTTCATTGAATCGAATGCGACGTCCAAGGAGGAGTTATTTTACGTTTTCGTTTTGGGAACAAAACACACTGCTGGTATGTAATAGGGGCCGTTCAAAAATAACGTAACGCAATTTTCGAGCATTTTTTTATCCCCCCCCCCCCCTCCTTCCCCCTAAGTAACACATTCGTCTAAGAATGGCTGATATGAATAAAGCTCTAGTAATTGCTTTTGCTATTTTCGAGCAGTTTTGTGAGTCAAATACTCCGAATGGCATGCATATTTTTTATCCGGAGCTGGTTGAAAGTAAATGTTCTACTCTGCTTTTTCATATCTATTTGAGCAAATGCTTTCAAATTTTGCCATTCTAAAGTTCGAGCTAAGTAAAAGCTATCGAAGCAATTGCTATTTTCTTATTCATACCACCTAATATCTAAGAAAAATCCACAAAGCGTAACAAGTTGCTTTACCCCCACCTCCCCCTAAAAGCGTTACGTAATATTTGAATGGTCCCATACATTCATGAGCGAAATTTCGAGCAACGTTCACGAAAGGCTGATGAGTGGATAACTTTTCATCTGTTGGATCAGGGTTTTAGTGGTTTTAGTTCATTAGATCACATTGGGATAAATTGTCTCAAACAAAATTCAAGACAATTAAGAAATTCATTTTTTATGCTGAAAAATTGAAAAAAGGTGAATTTTCAAAATTACATTTTTTCTGTTTTTCTTTTTTAATTCTGTGGAATATTTTTAAATCTTCCACTCCAACGAAAACGTGTGAATTTTATTCATGTTATTGAGGGAAACTGAGAGAGAACTTTTATAACAACTTACAACCCTGACTCATTTTCATCGTTTGGTCTAATGTTAAAGGAAAAAACCGAGAGAAGGTGTTTTTCCACGTCGGAGAGTCCGAGAAAATTCTACAAAATCTCCCACAAAAGTGAGAACGAACTTTTATGGATCTTTTCAACCATCGGAGCCGAACAGCAGTAGTTGCAAAGAGAAGCGACCAACCGGGTTTGCCATTCAGTCAGCAGAAATTCGACGAAGATGTGCTCCAAATTGTAGGGTAGTAGTTCGCTGGTAGCTGTCGTCGAAATCGTGGGGAAGCTTTTTTTTTCGTTGTAGCCAAACCAAGGCGAGCTTTGTGACATGTCAAATTTGTATTCCTCTATGTTCACGGCAGAACACGCATAACATCACGCTATGTGGTGTGTTACATAGAAGAGAGACAGACAAGCTATTCGTGAAAAACGTGTGTTGGTTGAAGGTAGTCGATTACAGTGACACTCGGATGGTTTGATTTTTTATCCGTATCAAAACCAAGCTTGCAAAAAATCAACTCAACGAGTAAAAATCGGCTCAAACGAACGTGAGTGTGAGGCGGAACAGAAAAAAAATCCACCCCAGGCTGAGCGAGAGTAAAATAAAATCAAGATTCCTTTTTGAACCTTACTCACCAAGCACCGCATACTCGCTCCGAAAAAAAATCGCTCAAGTGGTGAGTAGAGTCAAATTAGATGACTAAAAAATCTGCTCAGCACAGCACGTATGATTTTTTCTTCGGTGGTGAGTTGAGCAGACTAGCAAGGAGCCTGAGTCTTATGAGAAAAAAAATCCGTAGAGTAAAAATAAAATCTGCTCACAGGTAGGCTGATTTTAAATCCTTGAGTCGGGAAGAGTCTCTTGGTTTTGACTCGCTGGAGTATTTTATTTTGACTCGCTTGAGTATTTTTTTTGACTCGCTTGAGTATTTTTGTTTTGACTCCGATTCTTTTCGGCTAGCTTGATTTTTTTTAGATTTTGACTCAAGGTTTTTCTGGCTTGCTGGAGTCGTTTGATTTTGACCGGCCTGAGTCGTTTTTTCTACTCGCTTGAGGCGTATGGAGTTTGGATTCTGGCTCGGCTCGTCGTTCGTGTGGAGTGCACTGGTGTGGTAGAGATGATTGATTCCTTTACCTGTATTATACAGGCAATTCATTTAGAAATTGTTTTGAAAAATGACGGCATAAGCCAATTAAACTTGTAATCAAACAAGAAACAATACGTTTAATTGAGTTATTATTCATTATGGTCCATTTTTAAATTTTCAAAACTACTTAACATTTTTATTGATCATTGCGTTTGAAATTTTAAAACTTTAACTCGAAATAAAGAATTCACTTTAAAAAATTCAAAATTTGATATGTTTAATACAAATTTAAGATTGACAATTAAAATTTTAAAATTCATAATTTAAAGTCAAAAATAAGCATTCAAAATGCAAAATTCCCAATTCCAAATTCCATATTAAAAATTCAAACTTCAGCCATCAAATTTTCAAATTATAAATTCAATATTCCTGAAAAAAATTCAAAACCAAAATTTAAAATGCAAAATTCGAAATTCAAATTTCAAAATTAAACCTACAAAATGCATAATTATAAATTCCAGATTGAAAATTCAAAATTATAATGCAAAAAATATAATTCAAAAATTTAAATTAGAAATTGAAAACACAATATTTGAAATTAATCAATCAAAATCTTAAATTTAAAATTCAAAATCCAAACTAAGAAATTCAAAAATCAAATTTAAGTACTGAAATTCAAAACTTTCAAAATTCAATAATTTAAATTTAACATTAAAAATGTTATATTCAAAATTCAACATTCAAAATTTTATATTTAACATTCATAATTCGTTTTCCAAAATACGAAATTTACAATCGAAATTCTTTATTGAAAATTCAAAATAACATATTCCAAATTCAATAATTACAGTCATAGTTTTTTCAATTTTATCACTGTTCGATTTTATCAATACTCGCCAAATTCACGCTCGATTTTTTCACGGTTTTTGTTTTGATTTTTTCACGCTTTTTGAGAAATCGTTCAGAAACCATTTCCAGGACCTTAGTTATTTTTTTCAAATTCATATGAAAAACAAAGGATTAAGTAAAATTCAAAATGTTTTTCGAAAAGGTAAACTTTTTAGTTAATCAAAGGTGTGAAAATAAAAATAAAAAAAATTGAAATTTGCAGAAGAATTTTTTTGATGCATTTTTCGTTGAACTCTTTTTCAAAATTGACATAAGAGATATTGACTGTTAAATTTCCATAAAAACTTAATAATTCACTTTAATTAGATGAAGACTATAAAATTGATATTCAACATGTTTTTTTTTTCAAGAAAATATCTTAAAATTGCTAAAAAGATGAATAATTTGAACTAAAATCGATCCTTTGTGTTAAGTAATCTTACATTACATCTTATGATCAAAATTTATTGATACAAAACCTTTTCACCACTGAAAATATTATAAATTATTGATTAAAGACAATAAAAATACTTTTTTCCACCTGAATTTTTCGTTTCGCCAAATTCACGGATTCGTTATATTCACGGTGAAATTTTTTTCGACCGTTATTAAATCAGAAAACTACTGTACTACAACATCATTTGCACTTCAAGATCATGAATAATATCCAATAAATGTTCGAAAGTAATGCAAAATTTCAATTCCACAATTCATCATTCGAAATACAGAATTAATAACTCAGAATATTTCATTGAATTGTAAATTTTAAATTTTTGATCTAGAATTTTGCATTTGGAAATTTTAGTTGAGCATTACGAATTAAGAATTAAAAATTTGGAAATTTGAATTTCAAATTTAAACTTTATATTTAAAATTTTGAATTGTTTTGTATTTTGTTTATTGAATTTTGAAATTAGAATTTGGAATTTGGAATTGAATTTAGAATTGGCAATCTTAAATTTTAAATTTTTAAAATTGATTTTTAAATTGGATTTTGATTTTAAAATTTAAGATTTTTCATTTTAAACTATGAATTCAAAATTTTTGATATGGAATTTTGAATGTTAAATTTCAAATGTTGTGTTTTTGATTTATAATTTTGATTTCTGAAATCTGCTATCTGAAATTTCTAATTTTGCATTTTTTAGGTTGAGTTTTGAGTTTCGAATTTAAAATTTTGAAGTTTAATTTTGAATTTTGATAATTGAAGTTTGAATTTCGATTAAGGAATTGTAAATTTTGAGGGCTCATTTTCAACCCTGAGTTACGAATTTCAAAAATTTTAATATAAATAATAAAATTGTAATAAATTTGTATTAAAAATGTCAAATTTAAAATTTTTGAATTTGAATTACAATTTTAGAATTTCAAAACGCAATTTCGCAATGATCAATAAAAATGTTAAGTAGTTTTGAAAATTTAAAAATGGACCATAATGAATAATAACTCAATTAAACGTATTGTTTCTTGTATGATTACAAGTTTAATTGGCTTATGCCGTCATTTTTCAAAACAATTTCTAAATGAATTATATTTACAGATAGAAATTAAAAACTTTCTTGTAATTTATATAGCGCACTACAATCAGCGACGCAAGCAAACAGCGCAAATAGAACAAATTTGGTTCAAACCAGACACCCGACGCTTGTCCCGGTATATACAGCCTGTATAATACAGGTAAAGGAATCAATCATCTCTACCACACCAGTGCACTCCACACGAACAACGAGCCGAGTCAGAATCCAAACTCCATACGCCTCAAGCGAGTAGAAAAAACGACTCAGGCCGGTCAAAATCAAACGACTCCAGCAAGCCAGAAAAACCTTGAGTCAAAATCTAAAAAAAATCAAGCTAGCCGAAAAGAATCGGAGTCAAAACAAAAATACTCAAGCGAGTCAAAAAAAATACTCAAGCGAGTCAAAATAAAATACTCCAGCGAGTCAAAACCAAGAGACTCTTCCCGACTCAAGGATTTAAAATCAGCCTACCTGTGAGCGGATTTTATTTTTACTCTACGGATTTTTTTCCCATCAGACTCAAGCTCCTTGCGAGTCTGCTAAACTCACCACTCGGTTGAGTAGGGAGTTGATCTTGAGCAAGAGAGCCAAGAGTGGTGATTTTATTTGACTCGGCTCTGTCCGGGTTAGCTTGAGCGGATTCTCTACCCAACTCAGGCAGCATAAGGATGGAGTCAAAGAAAAACTCGACTCGGGCAAAAAAAATCAAAATTCGCAAGCTTGATCAAAACTCGTTTTCGGTTACAATTTGATTGAGACCAACACAAATTTTTATTTATTACCAAATTTATCAAAAACCATTTTTGTTTACTCCGTTCAAATAAATATTAAAGAACTAGCTGACCCGGTGTGCTTTGGTACACCTTCTTAAAATAATGTGTAATTAAGTTTATTTACATTTAGATTTTGGTAGGCATTATTTCGAATCAAACCTCAACATAATTCAGAAGCAACAACTTTAAAATGTGAGCTGCTCCTCGAGCTTCGAAATGCAATACACAGATGATTTCATATTATTTAATGAAACTTGATCATTAAATTTGTTTTTCATGCTCTGAAATTTGAACTTTGTTTTTAAAGCTTCATGATTACTTAGTTATGCCACAACTTAGGTTTAACCTGGGTTGCTGGTGAACCGGGAATACCGGGAAAACTTTGGAATTTCATCGCGTCACCGGGAAAATGATCAAGTTTGAAATTTTTTCACGGAATTTCAAAAATATTTTTAATTTTATTTCTAAATGTAAAAGTAGTTTTCGACAGTCTTTATTTAGATTTACCTCATGAACACTTATATTCACTTTTACGAATTTAATAATGAAACTATAAAGTATAAACTAAACATAAAACGTTTAGTAACAATTTGGTCCTGTAGTTTCTGATACAGTAAACAAAATAAGAATAGTACCACTATGTGTTTTGCTTGTTAAAATATGAATTTTTGAAAATCACCAAAATTTTCTTCTACAATTTGTTTTGAATTGTTTAACGGATAAATCAAGCATAAGTTTACTTTTTTTGGGCGAAGCAATTGGCGCTGAGGATCAAAAATAGGGAAAAAAGGGTGCGAAATAAGAATATGACCACTTGTGTTTTTCAACAAAAACAAGATTATAGCTTGAAATTTACTGTGTAAAAGTGAATAATAATGCTTCTACAAATTATTTGAATGGATAACTGCATTTGAAGAAGTTTTCTAGAAATTCAAAGGTTTTTTAAATGGGGTTTAAAGAGATGCTCCTCCAGTGTTAAGGAATTTGATATTTGAGCTATAATACTTGATTTCTTCATAAACATTCATTAGTATGATGCAAAACGATGAAACATAGATTTGAGACTGAATTTGAATCAAAGAAACAGGCTTCAATTTCAAACATACTTAATGTTTTTTAATATTCAAACATTATTTCTCTAGTTTCAAATCATAGATGGCAGCACTATCTTACCATTAAACTGAATTGATGCGCATTTTCGAATATCTGAGATTAATTCAGGTGTACTGAATGATTTTGGTCAAGAAATAAGTACTTGGTACCGTGTGACTGCCTTGGAAATTCTAAGGTCACAAAATCAAAAAAAAAAAAAAAATAGAATTTCATCAAGGTCACTTAAAGTAATTTTCTTGGACCGATAATCAAAATAATTTTGTACTTTCCGATGGAGCTTGATGGACCAGACGACTAGCAGTATTAGAATTATTTCGCACGTGTCAGGGCCGGGCAATTCCGGGCAAATCTTTTTGAAAATCTGGCAAAATCCTGGCAACTGATCTTAAAATTTCCATAGTAAAACCGGGAAATATCCTGTAAAATCTAAGCAAATTCTAGAAAATTTAAGTGAAATAGAGAAGTGGAAGTAAAGAAAAATTATTAAAATTCAAAAATTTCGTCAAAGCACATCAGCAGTGTTCAATTCTTGTTTAAGATATTGGATTTGATATTTTTGTTGATTGAAAGAATTTAATTTTTGGAAAATTAAAAAATGTGAATAAAAAAGAGCAAAATCCGGGCCGTTTTCTAAAATATCCGGGCATCCGGGCCGTACCAGACTTGTCTCGAAAATTTCATTGAATTATTGAGAAGCCCGGATAAATCCAGACAATCTGGAATGCTAAATATAGCCGTTTCATTAAGTTTTTTACATTTTTTTGTGGTCATGACGCAATGTATAGTTTCAAACTTCAGTTTTTTGGACACTGAGTGAAAGTTTGTCTGAGAATTCTGTAGCTGTCATTCTGAACAACGGAAAAATGAAGTGTTGTAGCTGAAAATGATTTGATAAACATTTTTGAGTTACGCCATGAGGTTCCTTAACGATTTTATTTTAAATCGATTGAGAAACAAGAGACATACATATAGCGATTTGAGGAGAGAAGTGTCAAATTCACACGGAAAGTCTGACTACCTTTTTTGTCTGAGCTTTCAAGGGGAGTCTATGAAAAAAATAAAGATTCAAAATGAAAGATTTCAAGACCTTTTTAAGGGTCCCAGAAGATATTTCCATGCCACCAAACTTTCAATAGTGTCATATTAACACTAGTGAACACAAATAATAATTTAGCAAAAAATCGTTTTTCAGAAGTTTGTTTATTTAATTATCATCGCCATTTCTCTAATGGTTATGAAGTATGTGCGATTGTTTTTAACGCGGTATCAGTCTTTTTAAACGGTAACAAATTGGTACTGACGACCGGGTGGCATGAAACCCCCACGAATTGTGTATAGGGTGAAAAGGCTGAACGGATAAAAGTTTAAATACGTTGTTCGACGCCATCTTGAAATCCAATATGGCGGCTTCCGCTCAACTTTAAAATGCTGGAAGGGACTGCGAAGTACATGAAACCCCCACTATATAAAGGGAAAAAAGACAAAAATAAAGATAAAATTATGAAAAAAATTTTGACAATCAAATGAAAAAAAAAAATCAGACAGAACTTATTTTGTTTTGTTCTCTTGTCATAGTTTTTTCTTCACATTTTCATCATATTTCTGTCATAGCTTTGTCATATTTTATCACATTTGTAATTTTTTTTATAGTTTTGTCAAATTTCTGTCATTTTATTGCAAAATTTTGTAATATTTGTTATTTTTTCATTAGTTATTATAGTAGTTGTCATATTTTCCATAATGTTGTCAAAATTTTTTTCTCGAATTTTGCCATTATTGTTATTTTTTTGTCATTATTTTGTCATTTTTTAAAATAGTTTTTTTCTGTTTGTTTTTTTTTCATTTTATTGTCAAATTACTACCATCTGTCATATTTTTGTTTAATTTTTCTATATATTGGTCATGATTTCATCATTTTATTGTCAAATTTATCAAATTTTTGCTATATTTTTCTCATATTTTTGTTATATTATTATCACATTTGTCTTTTTTCTTTCATTGTTTTGTCAGAGTTTCTTAATTTTTTGTCATGATATTGTCATATTTTTCAATGTTTTTTTTCCATAATTTTGATTTACTTGTCATAGTTTTGTTAATTTTTTTTTCGTGCGATTTTCAATCATTTACAATATCTCTAGGTTGAGCCGCCATATCGTCGGATTTCTAGATGGCGTACCATAGCGTCACGTTTGAAAACCAAAACAGATTGTTTTGGTTTCGTTCTCTTTCCTCAATTCGCATATGTGTAGGTCGATTCACGCACTGCCTGGCTCCACTGTTTTTGTCCTCATTTTATTTTCATTCACACGTTTTTAGCAATAGTTCTCAGCTCAGTTTTGGGAAAAAAGAAGTTTAAAAAGGAAATTAGTTGTTAAGAAATTACTTGGTTTTAGTATAAAATAATGAAAAATGTTTGAATAAATGGATTTAAACTTAAATGTTAAGCTATCCGACGTTATTTTTATTCCTCCAAACCATCATATCGTGACAATTTAGAACAGTTTAGCCTTTTCTTTCAGTATGTTTATCGGAGAATTCTACTATTTTGGATTCTTCTGTCCCTGAATAGTGTTGTCGTACAAGTATTTGCATTTGTTCCGTGTTCAAAATAATACAAGAAATTTCCGGACAATCGATTTGGCACATTCCAATTTTTTAGAAGCTTCCACATTTGGACATTGGATTGGATTTTTTGTTTCAAGTAGAATCGCTGCCCCAGAATATTCAATGCAAAGTGGAGAAGGAATTAGTTGAAAAAAGGGTTTTCAAAACATGTTGAAATATTTTACTAAACAGTAAACCTCCTTTTCGAAATTTCAAAGAATTTTCAACTTTCTGTTCATTCCCGGAGAGATAATTGTTTTAAGAAATTAAAAAATGTGCTACATTAAGACCACAAAATGGGACTTGGTTTTTTGCTGTTCTGAAACTGAGTTTTGAGTGAAATTTCTTGACCGTGCAGCTATACGTAAAATTTCGCCGCATCCCATTTCTCGTTCGTAAAATTTCGTAAACAGGACTTGCGAACTGTCACCACAAAAGAGAACATACGTCATCGTGAATCGACCCATTGTGAACAATTATAGCGATGATAACTACAATACAAATGTTGTCATCATACATCCTGAACTCAGCCAACACACCTTGTGGTTATAAGTTTCCCTGCAGTGTTGGCATTTTATTTTGGGTGGTTAGCCCAGAATATGATAGTATTTAAGGAATGATGTAGAATTGAGAATCACTTAGAATAAGCTACAAGGTAATAATCGCTATAGCTCTAAGTTAGCTAATAAGGTCTTGACATACTGGAATGAATAAAGAATATCTCATTTCCAAACCAAATCCTCATTAAATTCAACAGATTCGCCCTCCATCACCCTATACTAGGCTTGCCAGATACTTTCAGAAAAAAAGCGGGACATTTCACGAAAAAAAGCGGGACACAGCGGAAAAAAGCAGGACATTAAAGAAAATTTTAAAAAAGCCTTATTGTGTAGCCAAACTTATACGTTTACCATCAGCCAAAGTTGTTCATAAAAAGTATAGTAAGGTTTTTTTTAACACAGATTGATTTTGCTCAGTTTTTCTTAAATGACTTCTATTTACAGTGATTTTTGCCATATGCACCGTTTTTTTCCACGGTTCTTGCAAATTAACACGTTATTTGAGAGAAAACATTTCAAGTCGTACATGTCAACGGCGGATTTGATAGCGCGTTAAAAACCATTGTGTAATTTTTATAAAAATTAGTTTGTTTGGTAATTAGTTCAAAAGTTTGAAAACATCCATCTTTATATACTTTGAACAATCGAATCGAAAAAGGTGGTGCATTATGTTTGGAAATTTAACTAAGATTCCGGCGAAAAAGTTTATCTCTATAATTCTATTATTTATAATTATCTAGAGGCAGCTTTAACAATATTTTTTTTTCATACATTGACTCACGTGCTGCGAGAACACTTAACTGAATTAGAATCTTACTGTAATGCTAAGCGGTTTAGATTTATTCTGTATTGTCGAAAAATGCTACTTATTTTGAGAAAAAGTTGATTTGAAAGATTTTCTGTTCATCATAGAATTCAAATTGAGACTAAAGTTTGATTTTTTCCGGTGTCAGTGAGATAACTTTGTAAAAGTTCTCAAGAAAAAAAAAAGTGGGACATTTTGAGGAGAAAATGGGACAGCGGAACATTCAACAAAAAAGCGGGAAATATCCTTTCGCGACGGATGGCAACCCTACCCTATACCAATATTGTGGGTGTTTCATACGATTTTCAGACATTAAAAGCATTTGGAAGTAAGGCGGAAGCCGCCATTTTGGATTTTTGATAAATTTTTGCAAAACATCCGGTAATGAACATTTCGCTTCGCGCTTACTGTGTCCAACCAAAAGTAACATCGATAGTTTTATTAGACTCCTCAAGCCCCTTATAAAACCAAAACTTTATATTTTGTAGCCTGTTATAAAACTTTGAATGTTACTTGGGACCCTTAGGCATACATCTTTTAATTATATGATGGCTAGTGTCGAATCCGCCGGTGAAACTGCTTAGAATCAAGCATCCGTTCTTTACAATAGTCGCGAATCAACTGACGCACTCAGTGCTCTTGTTCGTGCTCTCCGAAATATTCTTGCTCATTCTCATTGCACGATTTAATTCAAAACTCAATTATACGTTTTTTGTGACCGGTTTCATCCGTGATATTTGTATCAACAATTTTGTTTTATTTCTATACATTCCTTTATTTCATCAATTCCCTACAGCTAGCATCTTACAAACGCCAAAACCACCAGCCCTCAGAAAGAAAGAGTACTATGTATGCCATGACCGAGAGAAAATGAGAATGAGATTTGAAAGCTGTTCTCTAGGCAACGGTCGGTGACCTTATGTTTATAGAAATTTCTTGCACTTTAACATTATGAAGGCATCAGTATGAATTTTAGATTTACATATATAAAATTTGTATGGCCCGATGTTTTGCTACACGCATGCTAAATTGATGTAAAATCGAACAAAATAAGAAAAGTTGATGGTCCAGAAATGTATCCATCTGCTTAATGCGAAAAAGTAAACATATTTAAAAAAAATCCAAAAGTTAGGTGAAGAACTCTTTTTGGACTCGAAAGGTTGCCAACCATTGACCGGGTTAAATATTAGCTATATAGAGTTTAGTATTCCTGTTTTGTTGAATCAAAATGGGACGATGGGATTGATGAAGTTGATGGGAAAGCTGACTTATCCCTGATATTGATGCTAACAAAAACTTTCCTCGCGTTGGCTTTCATTACGTCGTATGAAACAAAATGTATACAAACAGTTTTATTTCGAAAAAAATACACAAACTCTGACATAAGCTAGTCGTAATTTCTTTCCATATAGAATATTTGAAACCTGGACAACATATTCTATGTATATGTGAAATACAAGTTTTAAAGTTGTTTTGATAACTTTTGCAGCAGTTTTCTGTGGATTCTTAATGAAAGCTCACGTGATATTTGTTTAGAACAAGTATCAATTGGTGTTTTCAACTATATCAATTTTTTTCTATTATAAAATTAACGCCAAATAGAATAAACATCCCACTTCTCCGACGAGCACTGTAAATCCAAACGAAATAGACAAGAGCGAGCTCGCACCCGTTTCAGTAAAAATATGTGGCCCAAGTGCGAACAAGAGGCGGTGGGCTAAGGAAGGCATTTGACGGAAAAAGGAGGACGGCATCTGGTGGAACAAAAAGAGAGCCCCTTCCCCCCCTCCGCGGAGCAAATAGGAGAACCTTTTTCACTCTTCGTCACTCTCGGCTCGTTGATGTGGCCACTGGTGAAAACCTTCGTTCGTGTGCTTTTGCCGTGCCTCGTCTCAGTAGGAACCTACCATATATCGGTATAGTTTATATTCCATGCTTCGGGAGATTCACATTTTCCACGAGAGCACAATACTGAGCAGAGCCAAAGCAAATAGCGATTTTTCTTTCCCCCCGAAACAGTCGTTGGATGTCTTTTCTCTGTGGCACCGTACAGTCCTACTACTGCGATATTGGAAAATGCTCTGTGGAGCTCCTATGGTTATGCCACAGTGCCAGTGCCAAGGAGACTTTCTGTCAATAATCTAGAAAAGATCATTCTGGGTCCGTGGAAAGTCGGTGTTTTCTGGAGCTTTTTTCCCAACTTTCACCAGCATGTGGCACTTGAGTTGATAAATTTTTGAATCTCGTCGTTGTTCGACAACACCCTGTGGTCACAAGTAAGCCTGATAAAGTTGACCGTTTGTTAATCTCCGGTAATTCTGCCGATTGAATTCGAACACATTGAGCTAGTGTGGGTCAAGCTTTAAAATGCATGTTAATGTGAGAGCGCGCAATGTGAGAGTCTCGTTTATTCCTGAAAAATGTTTACTCGCAGTTTCCAAATCGAAATGATAAGAGATCCGGTAGGCCCGCCTGAAGGTAAAGAGTTCGGGCACAGAACCGGGAACAAACATAAGTTGTGTTAAGAGATCGATTACCCTGGTACCGAATTTCATTCTTCCCAATCCTTGATCGAAGAAAATCGGTGATTAATGTTCTCAAACTTTTTGTTTCTCTATCTTTTTGCAGTGCTGAACCTGTTGGATGGAATGAAAAGTTTGCTATCGTAAATTCTCCGAGCTCTCAGCATTCACAGAAAGCCCAAAGGATTCTTCCGGAACAGTTGAATGAAGGAGAGCCGGCCATGAGCCAGCCAGCTAGAAATGCCAACCAGGATCATGTTACCAGAAATTTGTCGTGCTAGTGTTGTTTCAAGTGTACCAAACGAACTGCATCGATGAAAAACGAAACCTTTGAATACCGTACTGATAGTGCTTAAGAAATAACCGTAACAAGTGGTGAATATTCAAGACTATAAAGTTGTTGGTGGCTCGAGCTGTTTCTCCTGTTTTCGCCGAAGGGAAATCTGGAAGCATGCTGAAACCGATCAAATCGTTGCTAACCTATTTGCACAAAAATTCCAATGGATCCAACGGTGTTGGGTAAGTCTCTTTTCAATGAAACATGTATTAACAACTACACAAGATTTTTTTTGTTTATCAGGGACCTTTTTTATGCAGGCTTGATGACTCCTTGATGTTTAAATTTTTCCCACTAACTTTAAGGAAATTAAGTGTTTTAAATTTTATATATTGAGCCCAGGATTGTTACCTTTAATAATATGACATTTGATTGATTAAACATGCAACGAACACCTTTAGCGTGTCATGATTCGCTTTTTAGTATTGCTCGTTCAGACTTATGGAATTTCCCATTTTTTTCTGAAGAAGAAGAAGCCCGCAAAATATGTCGATACAGGTGCCAATCACAGGGTGACCAGTAGACCGCTGCAAGCTTTGTATGGACATTTCAAATTCTTAAATTTTTACACCTCCCATAACTTTTTTTTTGTTGTTTTTGCGGCCAGAAATAGCTATAAAAATTTTGGAAGCGATCCATTCAGTCCTGAATAAGCAGAACGAGTTTTAATTTTGTATGGAAATTTGTATGGGAAAACAAAAATTATCATTAAAAATCGTCAGAGATGTGCTGAAAGTTCCAAAAAATATAACTTTGGATGAAAAATATTCCTTGATTCTTACAGTATAATTCATGTGAACAAACCACAAACCTAAATTGTACCCCAGAAAAGATATTTTATATTATACAATTTTGTTTTCAAAATTATTTTTTTTAATTTTTGCGTTTGCGTTTTCACTGCTTATTTGAAAGCTGTGTAAGGCTATGATCATTTAGTATCCGGGCACTTTATTTCGTTGATAGCTACGATAATAGAGCTCGGATATGCAAAACTTTAGTAGCGTTGTATTGGTTATGAAAAGGACTATCTTGCCTATTTTTGATAGATTTTTAAGTTAATGTGTGTTTGAGATATTTACGATGCAAAAAGACATGGTAAAAATAATTTTGCACAAATTTGCTCCTTTCTCGCATTTTACGCCTCGAAAATTCTCCATTGTTGACTTAAAAGCTCATAAACTGTTGGTTTTTTATGATTTTTTTTTTAAACCAAATGGTTGAGAAGTATAAGGAGCCACTTTAGGAGCCACACGAAGTTCAAACCAACCATCGGAGTGCAACCCTTGATCTTGAAAATGGTAAAAAGTCTATGGTTATTGGGGATAACTGAATGCAGACTTCTTAAATAATGCAAAAAATTCATTTCCGGCAGGAAAAAAGTGTTGCCTGACTAGTAAACACCAAGTAAATAACTAATAATGATCAGTTCCAAAGATCGAAATCTGTGCATCCAGTTTTTACGCAATATGACAGATGTGTTCTGATGGACAACAAAATTTATGTTAACACTAGAAAGACCGCACCAGTCAAAATGACTGGTGGGACACTTTGTTTGTTGAATATCTTTAAAACACTACGCTCTAAAAATTCGCAAAAAATACGACTTTTCATGAATTTTGAATCTCTACAAAACTGTGTATTTTTCATTTTTCTAGCTCTTTTAATAAGCGAGAAAAATTTCGCCATGGACACTCGGACCGTGACCAGTCAAAATGACTGGTAAAATTCACAAACCTATAACTCAAACAAGATAAATTTTTTTCGCTTGCTTTTGGTTTTATTTGCAATCTACATTCAAGACAAAGAGCCTTAGTTGATTTATGGTGGGCAGGAGTGTGTCATTAGCTATGAAATAATTGATTTTCGATGCGAAGTCATGGAAATTTGTAGAAAAAGTTCTCGGATCGACCGCTGTGTGGCGCTTCAAGCACTTGACTCCCAATTTTTTTGGTCTGTTTTGTTGCTCAACTATAATCGAACTTTCTGTCAAAATTTGGCGAAATTTCATCAAGATTTGTAAAAGTTATGTTAGTTTTAATACATGTCCATTCGAGTAATCGAGTAATTTTAGGTGATAAATATGTTTTATACTGAACTAGTATGAGTAAAATAATTATGAATTGTGTACTTATTTATTCAAATTTGAAGACCTTATGTCTATGAAACTTAACAATTTAAATGATTTTTTCTTATTTGATTATTCTTCATACGTTGGTTATCCACCATGGGTGCACGGATTCACCGCAGTTTCTGCCCAAGTATGTATTCACTTGCATTCTTAGATTATTAGGTTCGACAAATTTCCAATTCAAGTTCCCTTACAGGTATTCCGGCACCCGTGTATAAAGCTGGCAACTGATTGAACATTATTTTTATAAGAGGAAACACATCTTACCTGTCGGCAACTTACGGGGTTTGAACCCTAGAGTTTTCTTGCCGATACCGGGAATCGAACCCAGTACACCTGGCATACCTAGACTAGACTCACGCCAGTCTATCTGATAGACCACATTGGCGCTAAGATTTTTCAACATGGGTGCACGGAATGGCTGTAAATTCGCCGTTGTTAATTATATAGAAATAAATAGTTTTTAACTTGCTTCAGAACACCAAATTTTTTTTAATTAGATATGATAGGCATTTGAAATGCAACATTAGTCAATCGAAAAACTTTTAAGGAAAAACAAATCAATGTGTACATTTGACCATGTTGATTCATTATTTTTATTTCCACTGTTTTCCGTCGCACGACATAACTTGATGCATATAATTCCTAAAATTCACTCGATCCATGATAACCGTTTTCCAATTTCTTGGATGTTGATCAGATCTTATCAGATAAATATACGATGGCAAAAACCTGTTTTTTAATAATAAATAAATAAATTTATTATTTCAAGATATAATTGAAATATTTCTTTTCCAGGAATGAAAAAACGGAGCTTAAAATAAAAATCGTTATTTAAATAATTATGACTCAACATGAAAGACATGATTTCGACTTTGGTTTAGTTAAGATTTGTAATAATGCTTTTAAAAAAATTGCAAAAAGTCCAATATATGATTAAAACGCTGTGAATCCGTGCACCCATAGTGAAAAACCATGTATATAACACAAATTTTCATTTGAATCTTTAAAAGTCTTTATTCTTTACCTTTAACATGCAAAAAAATTGATTTTGGATGAATGGCGGTGAATCCGTGCACCCATGGTGAATTGCTCTACTTATATGAAAAATATGCTTCAAAACCTACATTATCAGGTATAATTTATAGGCATCGGGTTGAAAAACTTCAGAGCGATGGATGCTAGAAAACATCTAATAAAACAAAACTGAAGTGAAACCGTGCACCCATGGTCAATACCCATAGCCATCTAACATGTTTTTATTATTAGATTGATAATGTGTTTCAATTTTTTGATAATTATTTGACATATTCATTTTATGACATACACGCATTCGTCAACTATGCCAAACTGAGGTGATTCCGGGCACCCATGGTGAAAAATATTTCGATTTTATAACAAAAATGTTATCGAATTAATAACAAAATAATTTCAGAAGAAAAAATTTAAAAATATTTTGATAGAAAAAATTTCCCCTTTACCAGTCATTTTGACTGGTCACGGTCCGAATAGGTATATTCAATTTGCCGGTCCTTCTAGTGTTAAAACCAGATTTAAGAAATCAAATTCTTCAAGATGCCTACTCATGAAAAGGTTCCAACTAGATTCCAATTGCTCTTTCCAGGTGAGTTTGTGTGAAATATCATGATTTTGCAAAGGTTTTGCCTCTGTGGTAAAAATATTTGATCAATACATGACTGAAAAAAGTGTGCAAAGATAAAAAAGAGATTTTATGAAAAAGTTAGAGTATTTATTGAAATCATTGATAAATATTTTTTTTATATCTTTACATTAAATGTCATATTAACACCTTCATTTCCTCCATAGAAAGTTTTTCGATCAAATGAATAGTTTTTAAAATGCACACGCTTGTAACTGCCCGGATACTAAATGATCATAGCCTTAGGATGAGAATAAAAAATCTCAAAAAAATGCTTTGCATAGCCAGCTTAGAGCTTAGATTTTTTTTTTTTTTTCAAATAAGCTGTATTAGCGTAAAATAATGTGAGAATTATATATTTCATAACTTAGTGCACTTTCTGTATGAATCTTTAGAAAAAAAAACCTGAAAGACTGGATGAAGGAATTAGTTGAAGAAATCAAAAATTTTGACAACATTGCATTCATATGTTGATAGTATTTTTTCCTGAATTCTTATTTCGAAACTTGAGATTGATGCTTAACACCTTTCTTACTATTGGCCTAGATTTTATTATGTTCAGAACTTCATCAGAGACACGTTATGATGAATTAAAACATAAAATAAGCAGAAATGTAAAGAAAATGTTTCAAATGTACAGGAAACAATTTTGAAGAGTCCGACAAAAAAATCGAACGACATATTTTGCGCTTTTACTGATAACCGTATTCTTTATTCGGAAAGAAATGTGAAAAAATACTTATCATATGTGTATGAGTTTCGAAATCATATTTATTAGAAATTCATTACAATAAATCCAGAACTTACAAATTTTATCCTAAGCACGGTTTTGAAAGTTTTTATTAATATGTTAATGCATTTTCGGGGCTGTACTGAAAATTCCTAGATTTAAAAAAAAAATATTGCAAATCTAGAATCCAGCACCCAGAGCTCAGCCTCTAGATACACATTATTAAAAAAAATAATTTTAAAGTTTAAAGTTAACACAAAACTGAATTCCACCTAATATGAATTTTGAACTAACATCAAAAGTTAAAATTTAATTTTGAATTCGAAATGTGAATCCCAATATAAACTCATGATTTGATTCATGGATCTGTAATTCAATCCGAAATAAATTGTTTATGATCATATTTTAAATACCCGAAACCAGAACTCATCTCTGTTAAAGAGTAGAAAAAAAACAAACTTTTCATTGGAACTTCAACTTGAAATTTTCTGATCACATGGCGTTATATCATAGGAATATTTTATCAAACCCAAATCATGAAAATAAATTTAGTAAGAAGCGAAGTTGTTGTCAAAGACTGGGATGAAGGTGGCAATATTCGACGAAATTTCGCAAGATACTAAAATTATTTTCTACTAATATTATTTTCTTGAAGCTTTGCATTTCAATGTGTTAATATTTTAATTTCTGTAAAATATCCAAACATTCATACACATAAATGCCTAATAAACGATGTACGTATTTCTTCATGTTATTTAAATCTGGGGAAATCAAAAAATATTTTACGCAAAAACGGAAATTTGAAAAAAAGGGTAACTCGCTGGCCATCCTGCAATCAATTTGGCCACCAAAAAAGTTGTTGAAAAGGACCATGATCCTTAACCTTAAGTATACCACACTTTTTACCATAATTATCTGCACAGCCGGGGAATTTTGTACGATTTTTTGAAAAAATGGGAAAAACAGGGTAAATTGGAAAAAAAAATCTAGGTTTATTTCAAAATATACAAGAAAAAAGTGAAAGAGAATAACTCGTAATTTGAATTCTGTTCATTTTCGAATGATCTCTGAAAAATCGAATTTGAGGTTTTATTCGATTTAGCAAATAATGTGAACAAACGCGGGCAAAATCTGGAAAGTTTACAAAAAAAAACCAAAACTTTTATTCTTGTTTGAAAGAAAGTTTAATATCAAACTAGCTTAACCCCTGTGTGCGTTGCAACAAATCCATTTGGCAAACGTTGAACTAATGGCTCATAGAAAGTGTTAAATAAATTATATAAATTCCACGTCTTCTTTCCTGAAATTATAAAAACTTTGATTTTATCATAATTTAGAATGGTGGCAAAACGAAAGCAATTGCTTTTTTAATTTTTCTTTTATTTAAGACCATGTCTTCAAAAAAGAAAAACTCTATCAACTTTTATGCCTAGTTCTAAACTCGATCTCCAATATAATACTAATTATTCAAAGTAATCCCTCCTCTTTTTGGGAAAAAATCTAAATCACAAATTTGTCTTCGAAAATGGACAGGGTGCGTATTCTTCCCAAAACTTGTATCGTGGCCCCCCTTTCTAGGAGGGGGATGGGCTTCAAATTTCGTAGAAACCACTCCCGGATTCTCCACGCCGATTTTCACGTCGAAAACTAATGAACCGATTTACGTGTAACTTGGTAGGTGGTGGCCAAGGTTGCCGAAAAAAATATCTGTGTTTTTGACAAAAAAATTCTCGAACTCTGTGATTTAAACCTTAAATTCTGTGACGGTTTTCTATGACGCTATTTCTATAAAGTTCATAGGAAATCTTGAAAAATGGGAACTTCTTACAGTTCTAATAGAAAAGAAATCAATTTACATCACCTTGTTTTCATATTTTTATGAATAAGAGTCAGTTTCGGTCTACTTTATTCGACCATCTTCAGAAACTATATTTATTACAAATAAAGGTTGAAAGAGAAAAAAAATTTTAAATTACAATTTTAAAAGTCTAATTAAAATAATTTTAAATCACAAATTGGAAAACACTCACAAAAAGCAATTTTTCCGCCTGCTAGGGCCGTCTCTCTGCTCTACTGTATTGAAAATATCAAGCGATACTTATCAGCATTCTACAGTGAAAGATACACGAGTACACCGGAGATCTTTTACTAAAACCTTAAGTTTTTCCAACATTACTTTTGAATATTTTCAGGGAGAAACTTTGGAATGTGATTGTGCTTCCTGTAAAAATCACAGTTTTTAACTGGAAAAACTTCTGAATTTCATAACGGATAATCACAAGCATCCCAGTATTTTGGCTCCTTCTTTAACAAAACTTTATATTGTAGATTTATCGTTAAAATTATTACCGTTTATCGTGCTCCATATTCCAAAAATTTACCATTCATGAATTTAGTTTTAAAAGGAACAAAACCTTAATACGCGTGGTTGAAAAAAATTCCCATAAGCCCGGAACAAATTTCAAATCCTTCTTTTGTCACTTGGAGTTGGAACATCGCGAGAGGGGGGAGGGGGGGGGGGGGGTAAATTATAATGCGAAAAACCAATAAATTGAGATAAATTGTACGAAAGTTTGAATGCACAAAATTTTATACTATATCATTGCACAAAACCTAAAAATCAAGTATTTTATTTAAAAAATCATTATAAACAAGAATATAAAAAGTGAAATAAATCCCATCTTCCAATATTTGTTTTTCGTTCTTGGAATCTTTCGGATATTTAAATTGTTTTTGGAAGTTTACATCAAATATTTAAAACTTTATTTATTCCCCCCTTCAATTTTTTTTAGAAAGGGGGTAACAAAAGAAGAAATTGATATTTGTTTCAGTCTAATTTGGAAAGGAAAAAGAATTGCAGAGCGTATTTCTTGTTTAAATTTTTATATAACATAAATTTTGTGTACTGATTTTGATCATTCTCGCTGTTAGACAATGTTCTAGTCATTTGCCAAGAAATAATGTCTTCACTTTAAAAAATATCGACATTTCAACGAATAGTTCAAAAGTTGCAGTTTTTTAAAAACTTTAAAATTTTCGACTGTTTTGAGCGCTTTCAGCGCTCTCATAACCAGAGGGATGTAAATGCTAGAAATCGATTTTGAGTTAATACCGATGGATCCTTCGTAATTTAATCCTCATCTCGTGCAAATTCAGATTTTTCAATACATTCGATAAAATAACTGCTCGAATCCAAAAATAACAAGAAAAATCAAGTACCTTCCTAATTTTGAAGTGCCTCTTCTCGAAACTATTAGATATGTAGGCACTTACATTCCTCTGGTTCTAAGCGCCTCAGATGTAATGAAATTCTTTCTTCAACTAACTTTCTTCAATTTACCTCTTTTCCGTTTTAAAACTTTTACATAGCTTCAACTTTCAAGTTTGCCCAAGAGATTTTCTGCAATCGAATGTAAATATCGCTTAGTCGTTTCACATTCAACGGGTGTCAAACCGTTTAAACCTTTGTTTTCAACAGCGATCATAAATCCCATTCCAATCCAATCAAAATATTTTAAACACCGGGATCAATGCTTTCACAAATCGAGCATACTAACAATATAATGTGGATATATATTACTGGCAACAAGAAAACCTTTGTGGGTTATGATAATGGCACAGAGCCCTTACCACGAGTCAGACTCGTGGTGATATCCTGTAAAAACATTTTTCCAGCATTTCCAAAACACGTTTTTTTGACGAAGTTAAAAAAAATCTGAGAATATTCCATAAATGCGTGAGGTCACATAGCTACCAAAAGTTGTACCACGAGACCCTTTAACATGGCGAAATATATATAGCGAGTGTTTATGTCATTTCGTCTTTGAGTTGGGTGACACTGGACGTTGATCTTTTTGTTTAAAGTGAAATTTAACTAGGTAATAGTATACTTTCTATGATGAGGTAGAGGACTCTTCTTTACATGTCTTTGGAAGATCCTTGAAAGCCTGGTGATAAGTGTTTTAAAAAACAGCGTTAAAGTATCCGGTTATTTGGAATGATTTCCTTTATTCATGTTTCGGTAAACACACTAGATCCCTATGAAGCAGACAAACAAGGTCAGTCCTCTGGAGATGTTCTCCGAGGAAGTCTCCTGAAACCGAGTGTTTTCATGCTATTCTTGTTAGAGATATGACTGTAAGCCAGTTTTCCCAAGATCTTACTGTTGATTTTGTTGAGCTGCAGCGAGTTATCGATTAGTGACCAAAGAACCCGATAATCTTGAACATTTCAAAAGGTTAAAAACATTTCTGTGGTATAGATCAAGTTCTGTTGACCAGGTATCGAGAAAAGATTCCGTCTTTACTTTAATATTAGTTTAAGCTTATTGAAATCGTGTACTAATCAGATAATTAAACCTCTTTTCAGAGTAACCAACGGAATTGGTACCATGGAGGAAACAAGCCTGGATACTAACAGTGCTATGGACGGCGCCGAAGAAACGCCGTGCGAGGATCCCCTGTACGACCCGCTAGCCCTCGATGGGGAAGAGGACGTACTGGGGGCATGTGACGGTGCAGGGAATGTGGAAAGAATCGATTTGAACAGCAGTATCTGCAGCACTGTGAGCAGTGTGACCGCTGAAACTGCGAACACGAGTTGTAGTGATTTGGACAGTTCTGCCGGTCAGATTATACTGGTCGATGTGACCAGCCTGAAACAGGGAAGTGAGCTAGCGAGGGTAACGGGAGAACCTGCTGTGACTATTAGTGTAAACGGCCTTGATGACAGTGGCATGTCCCTGGAGAATGGGCACAATAGTGATGAGACCAAGTCTACCAACCTGGAAGATGATAGCTTTACGACGGCCTCCTGTGGGGATACCCCAAACGTGACGGTGACGGATTTGGTGGTACCGGAGGAATGTCCAGATGTTGCCGATCGTTCCAACGCTGAAGAAACTGATCCGATCGCAACGAGCTCGACTAATACTCAGGAACCTGAAGAGGAAGAAGCAAGCGATGGATCAGATTCAGGATTAGGATCCGAACCGTCCAGGAATCTTTCGACATTGGAGAAAGAAATCACAGAGCTGCCTCCGGTGAAAAGCAATCTCAAGCGGCGCTCGGCGGAGGAAACGACCGGTGCGAGTAACGAAAAGCGACCAAAGAAGGGCATTACATTTGACGGGGTGACGGTCTACTATTTCAGTCGGATGCAAGGTTTTGGATGTGTACCATCACAGGGTGGATGCACTCTCGGTATGGAAATTCAGCACATGCATTCAAGGTGAGTTCAATCGCTAATTACACTAGTTTACAAAATTTTAAAAAAATCGTGAACTTGGTCAACTGACCAACATTTTTTATGTAAAATCGGGCGCTGAATCCGAAAATGAAATTCAAAAAAATCTCAGTAGAACCGTTTTTTAGTTATGCTCCATATATGAAATTTCAAAAAAATTAAAAAAGTTCTTGTACTTAGATTAAAATATCTCGGACGGCATAACAGTAATTTGAAATCCCGCTTTTGCATATTGAAGGTGAATAAGTTTTCTATCGATCATCTCAACACTGTTTTTGCGTTTGACCAACAGTATTGCTGATATTAGTGACTTTATGAGAAAAAAAATTATAAAAAACGCATTTGTTTAGAGAAAATTTTGTTTCAACGAAAGTTTTAGACTCGCTGGAAGCATTTAAAAAATCCGGTTTTCTTTTGCGCTTAAATGTCAATTCAAAACAAAGATTTCAAGTGGTTATTTATCAAATTCGGTTGAAAATTGAAGAAGTTATGGCTACTTTACCATAACTGAATTTTTTGGAGTTTTTAATAATTTAAACAACCGCAGTACACTTATCATAGTATAGGAAGAATGAAACATGATAAATCTCACTCGCTTCAAGTCAAAATTATTTATTAGCTTACCAGAAGGTCACATGCCAAGTTTCAGGAAGATCTGTACATAGGGAGGGGTTGCTTAAGTCTCAAACGTGAATAAAATTTTGAAGTATTTCGCCCGGAAGGAACGAAAAATACTGGTTTTTCATCAATAACTTTTTTCAACACTAGTTGATTGTTTTTTATGGTTGATTTTCTTAAAGCCTAAGTTGAGACAAATATTTCATCTGAAGACTGTAAATCGATTGGATTTGAAACAGAAAAGTTAGTGCGGTTCAAAGGCCGCAAATTTTGTCCAACACGCAATGAGTACTTTTTACGCATTGCGTTTTATACGACAATTTTCGACCAAAATACAATCTTTGAACCGCAATAACTTTTCTGTTTCAAATCCAATCGAGTTACAGTCTTCGAGTGAAATATTTGTCTCAACTTAGGCTTCAAGAAAATCAACCATAAAAAATAATCAGCTAGTGATGAAAAAAGTTATTGATGAAAAACCAGTATTTTTCGTTCCTTCCGGGCAAAATACTTCAAAATTTTATTCACGTTTGAGACTTAAGCAACCCCTCCCTATGTACAGATCTTCCTGAAACTTGGCATGTGACCTTCTGGTAAGCTAATAAATAATTTTGACTTGAAGCGAGTGAGATTTATCATGTTTCATTCTTCCTATACTATGATAAGTGTACTGCGGTTCGTTAAATTATTAAAAACTCCAAAAAATTCAGTTATGGTAAAGT
Organism: Uranotaenia lowii; assembly: GCF_029784155.1. NCBI lineage: Eukaryota > Metazoa > Arthropoda > Insecta > Diptera > Culicidae > Uranotaenia > Uranotaenia lowii. The sequence goes on along the minus strand of NC_073692.1, from coordinate 70,830,212 downwards.
AACCATAACTTCTTCAATTTTCAACCGATTTTGATAAATAACCACTTGAAATCTTTGTTTTAAATTTACATTCAAGCGCAAAGGAAATTCAGATTTTTTAAATGCTACCATCGAGTCTAAAACTTTCGTTGAAACAAAATTTTCTCTAAAAAAATGCGTATTTTATATTTTTTTTCTCATAAAGTCACTAATATCAACCACACTGTTGTTCAAACGCAAAAACAGTGTTGAGATGATCGATAGAAAACTTATTCACCTTCAATATGCAAAAGCGGGATTTCAAATTACTGTTATGCCGTCCGAGATATTTTAATCTAAGTACAAGAACTTTTTTAATTTTTTCGAAATTTCATATTTGGAGCATAACTCCAAAACGGTTCTACTGAGATTTTTTTAAATTTCATTTTCGGATTCAGCGCCCGATTTCACATTGAAAATGACTTTCAGTTTACTGAGTTCAAAAATGCTGTAAACTAGTGTTATTATTGATCATTATTACAATTTTTAACATGGTTCAAACTTTGCAGGAGGTTTACCTTGGCCGAACATGCCGCCGAACAGAGGAAAATGCATCGAGCACAGCTGCAGGAGCTTAATCCTCGCAGCAGCTCTAGCGAAGAAACGGACAGCGACGAGGAACCAAGCTGTGACAGCGGTTCCGAGGGTGAATGCGAATCCTATGGTTTCCTACAGCCGGTGACGGCTCGACAGCGACGGGCACTCCTCAAAGCAGCCGGTGTGCGACAAATCGATTCTTCCGAAAAGGACGAGTGCCGATTGATTCGAACTTCTCGGGAAGTATGCGGTTGTACCTGCCGAGGATACTGTGATCCGGATACGTGTGCCTGCAGTCAGGCTGGCATCAAATGTCAGGTGGATAGGCCAAATTTTCCTTGTGGATGTACACAGGATGGTTGTGCCAACGTCATGGGTCGGGTTGAGTTTAATCCAGCTAGGGTGCGAACACATTTCATACACACTATCATGAGGTTAAATTTGGATAACAAGACAAATGGGGACACGGACGGTGGGATGGCAATGGGAGCTAATGGTGGTTATGGTAGCTTGAAAGACTGGTCTAGTGGTCCTGTACGGTTACCAGGACTGTACGGAAGGCTGGCAGTCAATGGAGGAGCTGATACTGTGGATGGATATCACCATCACCAGCATCATCAGGCTCACCATCAGATGCAGCATCAATACGCATTAGCGGGGCATAACTATCTAGGCAATCATTCGGTTCCACAAGGAACAGATTCTCTAGATCTCCATTACGCTTTTAGGGATTACTATTCTTCCAATCAACCTACTGATCAATTGCCGATGAATAATGCACTAATGGCACCTTACTACGGAAATTATCCAACCAGTCTAGAACAATACCATCAACCTCACCACAGCAGTCTTATTTTGGACCACCACCAGCAACGGCAACAAGATCCACATTCCACAATCTACCACGGACAGATGGTAGAATGCCTCCCGGGAACTTCGACCTCGAATACCAATACCACGGTAATAATGGATGAAGACACAACCCTAAACACTCCTATCAACCCAAATTTCGTCTGTGACGAAACTCTACCTTGCAGCAGCACCTCCAATTTGGTAGACCATGGTCTATCGCAAACAAATCCTCTTAATACTAGTTCCTCCTGTCCAGAAAAAGTAATTATCCCCGAAACATCGGAGCCCCTACCTGAAACCAGCCCTCTGGATACTGGCGGAGATTTCATTGACCTTAACACCCCTCTAGCACCAAGTAGCGAACGTTTGGAAGCCATTAATGATCTCCTCGCCAGCAGTAGACATTCGATTGGCATCGTCAAGCAATCCATTATTGCCGAAGAAGACGACGAACTAAGCGACTTCCGGGATCCACCACAGATTCCCATCACCCATGCTGCAGAATCCAACAACACACTCACCGAAACCAACGATACTCAACCACTGGATGTTCCGAAGAGTACTGCAACTACACTCGGTACGCCCATCCTGCAAGATACCCATTCGGACCCTACCAAAGTCGCCGAAGTCCCTGAACAAGTCGCCCCTAGTGCCGTAATCGAAACGACCGAACACTTAAGTGAAATTATCAAAAATAGTATTGTTGAAACTGTCTCCAATTAGACGTAGCTAATGGTAGCTATCAGAAAGCGTAAATTTAAATCTTTATGTTTCCGATCCCTTCTATATCATTCCCCTATCTAGCAATTGATGAAATTGTTTAAAAATTCTACTTTTTTCCTAATTTTGTTTAAACTATATCTTGTTATCTATCTGTATTTTGTTTCCTGGCTTTAATTGCACCTTTACAAATTGACTCACATCAGCTTTAATCCACTTTTCAACTAACACTACTGACATCCGGAATCAGGAGTGAGGCGGTAGAAAAAGAAAAACTTGACTCATAGTTGAATTTATGCCGTTTATCATAGAGGAATACAATGTAAGTTGGTCTAAATTGTGAAAAAGCGAACAAGAAACCAGTTAGGGTAGAACTTTTTCTTAATCACAACGTTTCATGGTAAGCAACAACTAACAGTTGTAGAAGAATAAATTTTAAAAAATACACTTACTATGTCATGTGAGCTCCGTAGGAGGAAGTGTAAAGCTGTCACTTTCGAAAATTGGTGTCTGAGCTAGTTTCCTCAAATGACACAACTACGAGAACCTTTTGAAGTAAGAACCCCAAACATGGAAAAAATAGTGTATCCCCAAATTAGGATATCGTAAGCTGTCACGAGACAAGAAAAAAAAACCACACATAAACACAGAGCAAAAACAGAATTTCGTAGCCGAGAGTAAACTTCCTAGCAAAAACAAACAAACATACAAACATGTACATAAGTTTCATTGAAAATAACAAAATATGTAATAAAGAATTCTTACAGAAGATAAGTAAAAAATCTTCATTCAAAAACAAAATTGTTGAAGAAACCGAAATTTGTAAAATAACTCAATCTGGAGAAAAACTAAAATTAACTATTATATCAATTATGAAAACATCAGTAATTGACAAAAATACAATTAGTCGCATAACGATGCTAGCTGCTCATTGTTCGATGAAAAATATCACATCCCTTATAATGTTAGCGTTCTCTCTACCACCTGGAAGAAATCTCTTCCAACAACAGGACTTTTAGCAAATAAGAAAAATTACCGATTCCGAAAGCATAAGTATATTGCAAGTCTATGTTGTATTTACATTACAAACTTATGTATTTTTTTTTTAATTTGTCAATAATACTTCTAATGTCGACATCTATTTACAAATCATTTCATAAAACGGAACTTCTTCAAGGCTTAAAAATGTAATCCTCAGCCATTTCAACACCCATCTGCTTCCGAATGGTATCCTGGACCCTCGCCACAGCCAAACTATCGGAATGGCTCACAATCGACGATTCCAAATCACCGGCCTCTATCCTTAGCCGGCATTCCTCAGCCTCATACCGAAGGCCAACGCTGTTCTTCTGAATACACTCCACCTTGGACATAGGCAATGTGTAAAATTTAATCGTCCCATCCAAATCTGTCAGTTCGGTCGGACACCAGAAATCAGGAAGCTGTAGCAGAAAAGTGTTTTAGTTAAGTTGATTTAAAAAAACATTCTTGTAATAAATTTACCTTGATAGTCCCCTCTGATCCGCTAATCGTGGCAGTATTTGAAAGTGTTTCGACTCCACTGGTTCGAATTTTCACCGTTGCACCACTGGGAAATTTGAGCTCAACATTTGTATGAACGTCCACATTTTCTTCGTTCATTTCTCCTTCGGTCTTAATCTCCGCTGGACTTTGTTCCAGAATCCAAAGCGCCAGTTGGCTGCTGTAGAGACCCAAATCTAGCACACTTCCTCCGCCCAAGTGCTGCATCCGGATACGTTGGACCTTACTGATGGGGAATCCCAGTTCGACTTTAACCTCCCGAATATCACCAAGATCGCCGTTGCGGATGCGATTCCGTATGTAACCATAAGCTGGGAAGAATCTTGACGAAATACCTTCCATGCAGAACAATTTACGTTCCCTGGCATACTCCAGCAAAGCCTTCGATTGACCCTCGTTAACGCAAAGAGGACGTTCGCAAAGCACGTGCTTTCCACCGTCTAGCATCTGAAGCGCGATTTCGTAGCGCAGACTGTTCATCGTACCCACGTAGACGATATCTATCGAAAATAAATCACAATGAAAAAAAATTGACTAAATTTTTTCACTTCTAGAATTAGTTCAAATCAACCTTCAAATGGCTTGCAGGCTCAAATCGAAATTCATTCGAAATAGCCTAATTCACTAGATGGTGATCGTAAGAGTAACTCACCGACATTGGGATCCCGGGCCAGTGCCTCGAAACCGACGTGAAAATTTCTGATTCCATGAAGTTCGGCAAATTTCTGTGCATTTTCCAATCCTCGAGCAGCAACGGCTACCACGTGATGATCGGCTTTTGGCAACGTCGAAACGGCACACGCAAAATCGTGCGAAATTGTTCCCGCGCCAGCGATTCCCCAACGTAATGGTGCCATTTTTTCTCGCAAAATTGCGAAAAAAATGTGAACTAATCAGCTCTCGTTCTAGAATAGGAACTACACTTTCACTATCACTTGTTCTAACCGCCAGTCTTCAGATCTCGGATCTAAATGGCGCAATCGCTGATTGTCTGTTACAAGTACTATCTTGGGCTCTCTGAGACGCGGTTTTGCTGATTCTTAGCCGAATGCATTTTCATTTATTTCCAAACCGGCACCCTCCCCACCCCCACACTAATATGATTGTTTTCCGTTTCGCTACCAGTGCAGTGAATGGTGATGATGATGATCGTCATCGTCGTCATGAGCATTTTCTTTCTTCCTTGACGATGATCTCTGCATCCCTACAGCTGATCGGGTTTTCCACTCAATGGTGCACAATGTGGTAAGTTTTGCCCGAATGAAAGAAATCTTTGGTGAATGGCCTGTGTTCCGGTCGCTCGGGATCAATGAAATGATACTCTCTGTTCTGCGGACGGAACCGAGGTGAAAGGTCGTTTACATGAATTTACTCTCCTCAGTAAGAAACAACAACTTTTCCGGATGAAGTGGTTTTCCCGGCTTCAGGTCTGTGACATGACTGGCATATGACAAATACTGAGTTGAATAAACCAACTATATTCAATAAGTATGAGAAATAAAAATTAAAAATTCTTTTTAAAAAATGATTGCAGATATGGATGAGACGAAGGTCATAAAATATTGAACTAAAGCTCAAAATAAAAATGCACAACACAAAATCTTACAATAAAAAACAGTTCAAATCTGATTTAACACTAAGCATTTATAGTTTGAAATTAAAATAAGGGTTCTGTAATGATTTATCACTCAAAACGTCATATCATTCGAAATTCGGGAACAAGATCGTAAGTTAAAATCAGAATTTAGTGGAAGAATCAATATAGGGAAAGCCTGGGATTATTTATTCCATTTTTATTTAGTTTGAATGATTAAGGTAATCTGTAATTTATAAACAGGATAACTAAATTTCTACCATATTACTTTCAAGCTTTGCACAACAGAACATCGTGCATCGGTGTAAACTTATTGGTTTTGTTTTGAAACTTATAAATTTTATTATGACTTGATTTCTAACATCATTACACTGGCGTTCCAAGCAGAAGTGTCCCCCTTTTTTGCCTGAATGGTTTTTTTTCAGCGTTAACTATAATAAAAACCCGACAAAGTTTCTATTCAATAAAAATTGAAGTTATTTGACAAAAACAACTGTTACAGCATTTCAGTAATTCTTCAGTTTTATATCTCTCTTCTGCAAAAAGTTATGAAGATAATCAGATTTTATATCAATAGTGAAAATGGTTCCTAGGCCATTTAGCATAAAACCGTCCGGAATAACGCCTTTGGTATAATGGTTGTTTGGCATGTTGGTCATTTTAAACACATTAGTATTTAAATTTAGTTTTAAAATTGAAAAAACATTTTTTTTATGGTATTTAACGAGTTTCTAGGTTTATTCAAACTCCACGAAAAGTCTCGTGTCCCGCAGCGTGAGGAAGCTTCCTCGAATTGTTGATAAATCATTTTAGGACGGTGTCCCCTCTTTCTACAACACATCAGCACTTCTCATGAAAACATTATTTTTTTCTGTGATTACTGAAACACGTTTGCCAATTCCTTAAGATAGGATCATTAATGCTAAGAACCACTTTACCTCATTTTTTCAAAGAGTAGGGGAGATAAGCGGCCTTATTCTGCGCCTCGAGTGACGTGACGATTGTCGAATCACCCAAGTCACTCTATTCCAGCAGTCGGTTTAGGTGAGAAACGTCACTTTGGATGAACTTTCTGAGTTCTTACCCTATTCTCGTAGTCACCCTGGGTGAGAATCGTCGCATTTGCGTGACCATTTTAGGTGACAATTGTCGGTACCTTTTCAGGTGGTGACGAGATAGAAATTTAAAAGAAATATCCCGCAGAATAAGGGCCAAGGGCATAATGGCCACCTAAAAAAGTCTATTTCTTAACTGGCTGAAACTTGAAAAACAAGATAAAATCGTTTGAAAATGCATTTTAAAAATTTTTGCCGAAAGCTGAAAATCAATCACTGTAGAGGGGGATAATGAGAGGCAGTATAAGCACTATTAATCGGGGCACGATGAGCGTTTTCTGCCGTAGAAACTAGCAGCGATTTTAACTCTTTATTTTTCCAAGAAAGAATTAAACTCAATAATGCAACTGAATTATAGAGCTGCAGCTTGATTAATTTCATCCGACTATTTGGCCTATTGGTAAGGTGTCGGAGAGTTGATCAGATGACTTGAGTTCGATTCCGGAATCGTAGATTAATCAAACAAAGCAATAACAAAATAATGTATGTCTGTTTGTAGAAAACAAACAATTCACGCACATTCATACATTATGTATGTGCTTTGTTTGGCGGATGGTGCTACTAATCGTATAATGCAACAATCAAAACAATCGATCATGAATGGTAAATGAAAAAAATCACCTTGACCAGGAATCGGATTCGAGTCTTCTGATTATCTTTTCAAAACCTTACCGATACGCCAAATCATCAAATGACACAAGTCAAGCTGTAGCTCGATAATTCAGTTGGCTTCATCGAGGTTGAATTCGCTGCTCGATTCTACGGCAGAAAACGCTCAAGGTGCCCCGATTAATAGTAATTATACTGCCTCAGGGGCAATACTATAAGAAGTACGACATTCTTCCGCATGAAAATTTATTTAAGAAAATACGTAATTCTGTAGAAAAGAGGCGTGCTTACTATGCCCCGAGTGCTCATTATGACCTTATCTCCCCTACATTATAGATTAAGATGATTTAACGATCATTTCACCCAAAAAAATCCACACGTCGTTGCTACGTGAAAACTACATAATTTTTAACCCAATGATTTTCACGTAGATGATACGAGAACAATGTGTACACGAGCCCCAATAAGAATTGGTGTTTTATGAACATCACCTACAAATTTCGTGAAAATTTAGTGAGTTCAACGCGATGTGAAGATGAAAACTATTCTAAGTTTTATTTGAATCTAAATTAGAATAAATGGTAGCCCAATAGTAATGATGAGTTGTTCAAATCGGTTTATCGGTTCTTCAATTGTTTCTGTTATTAATTTATCACAAATAAATTGTTTTATCTCTTCCCTGTCGATTAATGTTCACTTCCGGGAGGCATCTTGATTCCAAAGCCACTCGGCGGTTCTTGTAGCGCAGCTTTGTTGATTCTGTGAAAGTTGAAAAAATGTAATTTATATTCATCGCCAATTTTTTTGGAAGAGAACGATGAGATCTTTTTTAGCATTAGATGAATTATTGAAATGCTACGGTTATCACCTTGTCAGGATCTGCAGAAAGTCGGTAGCTTAGAAGAAACAAATAAGACGACCTTTTTTAATTTTTTTTCTCAGTTTTTGTAAATATCGTAACGTACTTTTTCTCACTCTTACTTTTACCCCATCGTACTCTACATGCTTTGTTATGCACTAGTAGGAAATTTTACGTCAATGTATATGTCTCTATGTTGATGATTCTACCCAAGAATATCAATGTGAAAAAAAACTATGCAAAACGCATATTTTATCAAAAAAAATTTATAAGATAAATTGTATGTAGGTATATGAATGTATACTGTTGAATATAATGGTCTTCGCCGAAAAGAGTGCTGCTAAAAATTTTGTTGGGAGAGGTGCGAGGAGCCTCTAGTGATTTTTTACCAAAACATTTCGGTTTCCACTACTTACAAGATCATTACTCAACTATAGGTTTTTTTAACGAAAGGAACTACCAGGGTGGCCAGCGAACCGGGATTAACGGGAAAAACCCGAGAATTGGAATTAACACCGGGAAAATCGGGAAATAACCAGGAATTTGTTTTCAAAAGCGGCAAAAACTGTCAACAAAAGAAATTATTTTTCTTCTTAATATTCATACATACTTATATACCTACCTATATACCTGCGGATTTCAGCGGCTAGACTTCGCCGCCACGAGCTTTTGGGCCTGTCTATTCTTCGATGCCCTTCTGGATTCCAGTCAAGCGCCTCTCTGCAAATCTCGTTTTCATCTTTTCACAGCATGTGCCCAATCCATCTCCACTTACGTTCCCGAATCTCGATTTCTAGCACCTTTTGATGACACCGGCGATGAAGTTTTGAGATCCAGTTGCCGTTTGAGATCCAGTTGCCAGCTAACTAAGCGCGGATGATGTTCCGCAGGCATCGATTCACAAAAACTTGCAATGTTCGCGTCGTCACCGCATATGTGCACCAAGTTTCACACCCGTACAGCAATACGGATTTGACGTTTGAGTTGAAGATTCGGATTTTTGTTCGTAGAGAGATCTGGCGTGACCGCCAGATGTTTCGGAGACTCGCAAACGCAAATCGGGCTTTTCTGATCCGGGTTTCGATGTCCTTCTTGGTACCACCATCAGGCGTAATCTGGCTATCAAGATACTGGAAGCACTCCACTGTCTCAACCTGTTGTTTAGCTACCACGAAATTGGAACGATTTTCTGTGTTGATTTCCTTCGACTTGGTCTTTCCGACATTCACTTTGAGACCTGCTGCCTTGGAGCTTTCGGTGAGGTCGTCGAGTTTGCTCTGCATATCTTGTTGTGTTTGGGCGAGCAAAACAATATCGTCTGCCAGGTCAAGGTCGTTCAGTTGCTCCATTGTTGAAGGATTCCACGGCAATCCTCGGTTTGGTCTACAGTCAATCGATCCAGTCAGGATCTCATCCATTACGATGAGAAAAAGCAGCGATGACAAAATACATCCTTGTCTCACTCTAGCAGTTACCGGGATTGGTTCGGACAAGACACCGTCGTGCAAGACCTTGCACGAAAATGCCTCGTACTGTGCTTCGATGAGATGGACTAGTTTCTCTGGGACCCCTCGTCGTCTAAGAGCAGCCCAGATGTTTTCGTGGTTCAGTCGGTCAAATGCTTTTTCGAAATCAACGAACACCAGCAGAAGAGAGTCCTGGAATTCGTTGATTTGTTCCAGTATTATTCGTAGCGTTGTGATGTGGTCCACACATGATCGTCCGGATCGGAATCCAGCTTGTTGCCGTCGGTGTGTAGCGTCGATTTTCTCCTGGATCCTGTTCAGGATCACTTTGCAGAGTACTTTGAGGGTTGTACAGATCAAAGTTATGCCACGCCAGTTACCGCACTCTGTTAGGTCTTCTTTCTTTGGGACCTTTACGAGGATACCCTGCATCCAGTCGGCCGGGAATGTTGCAGTATCCCAGATGTCAGCGAAAAGACGGTGCAACATTTGTGCTGACAAGGCAGGGTCGGCTTTGAGCATTTCAGCAGGAATGCAATCGATTCCAGGCGCTTTGTTGGATTTCATGTCCTTGATTGCCGCTTCTATTTCAGCCAGCGAGGGCGCTTCCGAGTTGACGCCATTAATGCGACTTACTGTGGGCGCCTCGAGCTGGTTCTGTTGGCCATTGCTATTTGTAATTCGGAAAAGTTGTTCAAAATGCTCAGTCCAACGCTTGAGCTGATCTGTTCGATCTGTTAGCAGCTGACCTGCTCGGTCTTTCAGCGGCATTCTTGCATTAGTCCTTGCACCACTAAGACGGCGAGAAATATCATATAATAATATCTCCAATGGCGGCGGCTCTTTCTCCCTCTTCGGCTAGGGAGTTTGTCCAGACTCTCTTGTCTCGTCTACAAGCTCGTTTAACTGCCTTTTCCAGCTCCGCATATCGTGAGCGGGCGGCTGCTTTGACTGACCCGGTACATGCCTGCTCAATTCCGATTTTCGCCTTTCTCCGATCATCGATCATCCTCCAGGTTTCATCCTACATCCATTCACTTCGTCTTCCACAAACTTTACCGAGAGTACCATGGCTCATCGTGATAAAGGCATTCTTGATTCCACACCACTGTTCTTCGACTGTTCCGTCTGTCGGCAGCTCCGAGGCTCGGGATTCTAGCTGTTCAACGTATGACCTTTTCACCTCTGGATTCTCCAACCGGCGTACGTCGTATCGACACCCGACTTTCTCCTCGCGCCGTTGGACACGCGCAACTCTCAATCGTATCTCGCCAAGGACTAGGTGATGGTCAGATGCAATGTCTGCGCTTCGTTTGTTGCGGACATCAAGAAGGGTCCTTCTCCATTTTCGTCTGATGCAGATGTGGTGAATTTGATTTTCTGTTCGGCCATCTCGGGAAACCCAAGTGACCATATGTGCTGGTCGATGGGGGAAGAGCGATCCACCGATCACCATGTTGTTGTTGCCACAAAATTCTACAAACAGCTCTCCGTTTTCGCTCATCTGTCCTAGGCCATGGCGCCCCATGTTCACTCAAAATCCTGATTATCGGAGCCAATCTTTGCGTTAACGTCGCCTAAGTGGATTTGAATGTCACCTTTCGGAATTCTCTCAACCACGCTGTTCAATTGACTGTAAAACTGCTCTTTCTCCTGCAAATCGGCAACGTCAGTTGGCGCATAACACTGGACCATTGTAAGATTTCTAACCCGTGTTCTGAATCTGGCTACGATTATTCATTCGTTTATCGGTTCCCATCTTATGAGGGCCGCATGGGCCTGCGGGCTTAATAGGAAACCAACTCCTCGTTCCCGAGTAGCGTGTTCTCTTCGTATGCCAGAGTAAAGCAGTACTTGCCCGGACTGTGTCTTGTGTTCTCAATGTTAGGCCAACGGACTTCGCTCAGTCCCAATATCTCTAGCTTGAGGCGGCTAGCTTCTCTAGCAAGTTGAGCCAGCTTACCTGGCTGGGCAAGGGTTAAAACGTTCCAAGTTCCAATTCGTGTCCGTATTTTCATGCTAAAAGTCGTTGCCAAAGTTCCAATTCGGTTATTTCTTCTCTCAGTTTCCGTAACAATACAAGATATCAGGAGCAGTAGGTTGTTAGCCTAAAGTCACTATCCCGCGATGGGGCTGCTTCTTGGACTTAGCTGGCGGGAGCCGCTTCCATAGATTCAGCCGCTCGCTGCGAGACAGACGCTGCTTGAGCCGCCCCTGACCTGGAGAACAGACGCTCGGTTGTTGTTGCATGCCGCCCCTGACCTGGGGAACAGACGCGTGCTGCCACATTCTCAGTCTGCATGCGACCAAAGCATCCGCCGGGGATGGGTACCCGATCTCCGCTTAGGTTACTCGCATCCCAGCCGGCACCGCGGGGAGGTAGAGACAGGAGTTGTGAATAAAGCATGCATCACTACAAATCTGGACGCACTATTTATTTTACCATAGTGCTCCTAGTTGTCGGATCTGGAATGTTTTGGCAGCACTTTGTAGAGGAATGTTTCTTCTACCAGTGCTGAAAATTTCATTACGATTCCTTTTGTTTCAAAAAAGTTACACGTGATGGAAGCCGCGAGATGAAAATAAACTTTGAACACCCACGTCAAAAACCCGACGTGGTCGGGTTCAAAAATCGCGAAATCGTTAAAAATGGTCAAATCAACCGTGTGTAGCGTTCTCAAACGTTTCCGTGAGATGCGTACTATAGATCGGCAGGTTCATACCAAGCGTTATAGTGGACCTAAGAATCAGAAACTGCATTTGAAGGTGTTGAGAACGATCAAGGAAAGCACAGGGTAGTCGGACTATGACATTGCCAAGAAATTCAACGCCGACCGGTGCACCGTCAGCAGAATTCGTCTACGCGAAGGAATACGATCCTATCGTAAGCAACCAAACCGGACATTGAAGCAGAATTTAGTAGCCAAAGGACGTGCCCGCAAGTTATACAAGAAGATTCCAACGAAGTTCGACGGATGCATCCTCATGGATGACGAAACGTACGTGAAGATGGATTTTGGGCAGCTTTCTGGCCAAAAATTATGTTAAGCCACTGCAGTGGTGCACTGCACTGGTCATGGTGATGTCCCGGGCAACTTCAAATTCGTTTTTGCTGATAAGTGTGCAAGAAAGTGTTTGATCTGGCAAGGTATTTGCAGCTGCGGACGAAAAATTCCGGTTTTTGTGAAAAACAAGACCATGGACTCCGAAATTTACAAGGAGGAATGCCTGAAAAACTTTTTTTTTTTTCGTACATTAGATCTCACAAAGGACTAGTTAAGTTTTCGCCAGATTTGGCAAGCTGCCACTACAGCTAGGAGGTTCTACAGTGGTATTGGGCCAACGGGTGGATTTTGTCGAAAAGGACATCAACCCACCCAACTGCCCTCAATTCCGCCCTATCGAAAAATTTTGGGCAATTGTCAAGCAGAAGATAGAGAAAAATGGTAGGACGACTCGGGAAGCAACAGAGATGAAGAGATTGTGGAACAAAATGGCCGCTGAGGTCAGCGAATAGGGTGTTCAAACTATAATGAGTGATACTCAACCAAAAGTTCGAAAATTCATCAAAACAACATCGGAATAAATTTTTTATTATTTTTCCTTTAAAGTGCAATAAAAACCCTATATTTCAAGTACAAAACATTTTTATTTCGTTTTCATAGCTCCGAGATAGACCCGTTTTAATGCGTCTAGATTTGTAGTGATCCATGCTTTAAGAGGTGATATGACCACTGTGGGGTCTCGTGTTGCACATTTTCCACCGTTTACCAGCCTATATAGGAAAGTACTAATATAGAAACAATAAGAAAGCTTCCAGAAGCTTTAAATACAAATTGGTCAATTTTGTCCTATTATGATTTTACATGAGATGGAGTTGCCAGTTGTTGTGCCCCTACTGAGTTTTTCCGTCAAATGTTAAATGTCAAAAAGCCATGAGAGTTCGAATTTCGAAAACGTTTTTCAAATAATCAAACTAAAAACAGAATTTTGAACTTTAATTAAAATTTCAAATGTTAGATTCAGAAGTAATATTCATATGTGATTTGTCAACTTCAATGGATTATAAGAATCCTTTTCGGTCAGCAGTCTAACTATTATTTTTATTTATTTTTATTTACATAGTATTCCGTCTCACGACATAACTTGACGAACATAATTCCTATAATTCACTCGGTCCATGGCAACCGTTCTCCAATTTCTCGGGCACCCCACGTTCGCCAGATCACGCTCCACTTGGTCTAACCACCTCGCTCGTTGCGCCCCCGCTCGTCTTGTTCCTACCGGATTCGTAGCGAACACCTGTTTTGCAGGACAGTCGTCCGGCATTCTCGCAACATGTCCCGCCCAGCGTATCCGGCCAGCTTTCACCACCTTCTGGATACTGGGTTCGCCGTAGAGTCGCGCGAGCTCGTGGTTCATCCTTCGCCTCCACACTCCGTTCTCCTGTACGCCGCCAAAGATGGTTCTTAACACTCGTCGCTCGAATACTCCGAGTGTACGCAGGTCCTCCTCGAGCAATATCCATGTCTCGTGCCCGTAGAGAACAATCGGTCTAATAAGCGTCATATACAGGTTACACTTCGTGCGAGGGCTAAGTCTTCTCGTCTAACTAAACAGTCTTACTAAACGACTATTATTTAGGATTCCAAGGACCGAAACGTTGGAATGGAAAATAAAAAGTCGTTGTTGCTATTTATTAGACTGTTTGTAGAAAAAGTATCACACAGAATTCACATGTATTAAAAATTTTAATAAAAATTTAAGAATCTGAATTTATTTTCTATTTGAATTCAAAGTTCAGGTAGAAAATTCAAATGAAGAGATCGGATTGAAATTTCTATTATTCATACAGAAGTCCGACTCAAAATGCAGGTGAAGAATTCATATTCTAAGTTCAGGTTTAAGGTATAGATTTCTTGTTCATAAATCAGACTGCAATTTGAAATTTACAATCTTAGATTAAGATTGAAATGCAGTTTTCATATACATATACAGCTTCAAAATCAGAGTCAGTCTTGAAAATTTCTGTGGAAAAGATAATCTTTTGAAAAACAAATCAATTGATGCAACTAAAATTAACATAGATTTTATAGTTGGAAACTTGGAATAGAAATAAATAAATAAAATTATTTTTTTAATTTACATTGGATTTTTGAATCCTGATTCCTGAATAAGAAATTTCTCAACCACTTTATTTAAGTGACATGTCGTTTGGAAGCTCTAAACCTCATCAGTTCTGAGTAAAATGAACATTTATAAATGATGAGCTAACAAACCCTCAGAGCCAAAAGGGTATATTTGAAAAAAATGTTCGATTTTTAGTTAATAGTGCCAATCAATTCTTAATTTAAACTGTATTTTGTGATTCTTTCAGATTTTGGATTTTTTTTACATATTTCAACATTTGAACGAAAAGTTTTTTTTTAATATACGGAAAATAACCAAACACCACATCTTATAGCGTGTTTTCTAGAAATAAGCTTTTATGCACATATACCTATTTGGATCAAAGGGCCTTATATGAAAACGAATTCTATTAACTTATGTTGCCCTGGATGATTCAGATGTTTCCTAGATGTTGTAAATCTCATAAAACAATACCTTCCTTTTGGCGTAAAATTCTTTTTAATATTCTCGAAATTTCCGTGATTTACAGAATCGGAAAAAAATCAACGAAATGAAAACTGATGTTACTCGATATTGATATGACAAAACATCTCAACTTTTGAAATCTTTCGAATGTTTTTCAGTTTTTCTACACATTTTTTTTTAAATAAATTTATTTTCAAAAGTCAACGAAATTCAATCAATTTTTTAGCTGATAAAAAAGCTGATTGCTCAGCGCCTCAAACAGAAAACAGCTCTTAAATTCTTGACTCTTCAGAAAGGGTAAATAAGTAAACTTGTGTCAGCTATTGATTTTGAATAAAATTTTGAAATTTCAATTCGATTCATTCACGTTTACCTTTAAAATTTGTAAAATGTTTTTTCTACCGTATAGAAGGTATTTATCTGGGTATGTTGGAACCGGAAAAAAGAATAAAATCTTAATCAGGAAAACTGGGAAAAAATCGGGAATTTGATTATGGACATCCTCTAGCCACCCTGGAACTACTTTTCAAATTAAAAAGAAAACAGAAATAAATACAATGGTTGAAAAAGTATACCGAATTATAGTTTTTCTACACAAAAATGTCACACAGAGCGTTTTTGGCTCTAATCTTCTTTTGGCAGAAGGAAATGTTTTTTTTACGGATAGCATTGTGAAGTAATTGACTTTAACTGTTAACTCTTATCCGTCCCTGAAAATTTTACCCGTTACAGTTCCTGGAGTGTCAATTTGAAACTCCTGATTAAAAACTCATTATCTCTCTTGTTTCTCAACCGATTTTTACAAAATTTATAGTTTTGGAAGCCTTCGCTTTGGTCCAAATTCATCCAAGAATTTTTGCAGAATTTTTAAGTATCGGTTACATGATTGTATTTTAACTTTGTTTGTATTGTATTAATTGTATTAAAAACTGAATATTTTGTTCGGAAGAATCCACATAGTTTTTATTTCTTCCATGGAACCGAGCCTGCTAATGATTTATGTGGAAAATTTGCGCTGTCTTAGAGCATTGAAAAACAATCAATTCGACTGAGGTGCCTAGCGAGGTATTGCAGGACTACTTTTCAAGCAATACCTCCTTAGGCACTAGCAGTGATGTAAGTTGAATTGATTGTTTTTCAATGTCAAAAGACATAAAAAGACTTCTATTTAACAGCTTATAACCTTTTTGCCTAATAAGATACGAAGTTATGGGCTTGCACAAAGTTGTTCGACGCAAAAATTTCCTTTAAAGAGTTTATAAATTGGCACAAAAACCATTAGCAAGCTCGGTTGCACAGATCAACTAAAAATGATGTTGATTTTTTCGAACAAAATTTAGATCCCAGGGTTTGAAAAATTAAAAAATGACCCCAAATCGACTCAGTCATGTTCATATCTTGTTTAACCCTCATCCGCATTAGATTTCATTACCCTAATCAGCACTAGGAGTGTCAATTTGACACCACAAGCTCAAATCGTTATAACTTTTGGCGTGTTCAACCGATTTAAACATAACTTCTATCAATAGAAACCTTGTAATCTCAGTAAAATATGTTTAGAACATTATATATAGCTAAAGTTACTAGTTTTCTCGTTATTCAGCATGAAAGAAAAAAAATCCGAAAAAACATGCCTCACGAAAACTGCTGTAGTTCATATATTACACGTCCAAAAAAATATTTGCTTTATGCATATGAAAACTGAAGTTAATGCCTACATCATGAAGACAAGAAATATTTTTTTAAATTTTTTTTAATGAAATGGTCACAAAAAGTTCAAAAAAGTGGTCTTTAAAACCTACTTTTCATTCGATTGCTAGTAAATACTGTTTGAGCGATGGTAGAGTTTTGAGAAAAATATGACTACAAACTTTATTAAAATTCCAACATTTTGCTGTCTTTAGCTATTTGATGCAACAAAAATTGAATTTACTGGAATTTTTCAAAGTTCACTACTTTTCCCGATTTTTTTACAAATTGAAATTTCATCTGTTTTTGTGGTCCACCGTCAGGTTGTACCCGGATTATGAGTGCTTTTACTTTGTTTGGACCAACCAAGAGTATATTCATTGGAAAGCACATTTAATCTGCATTCTAGTGAGGTGCAACAATTCACGCTGTGAGATTTCACAAAAATATGAAAATTATAAACTTTTTAACGAATAGTCACCGTTGGTAAATTTTGGATATGCTAGTTTAATGGCATTGCGGTGAACGTTACATGAAGAATTCTTGATAGAAGAATTAAAGATCGGAAAGAAATGACGGATAGATAAAGCAGACGCTAAGTAGAAGAAAATTTTACAGGTGTTGAAATTGAGCCTAGAGCATATTTTATGGAATTCCCAATCGATTGGGAAGCACGTGCTTCACCAATCCATCGGGTTGGATGTATGGGTGAACGTAATTGCGCCTCTCGCTATTACTTCTCTCTCAGCCATTCAACTGATGTGGGACAAAGGGTCTAGAACGCACCATAGAAACTTTCCATAAAATATGCTCTTGGCTCAATTTCAACACCTGTAAAATTTTCTTCTACTAAGCGTCTGCTTTATCTATCCGTCATTTCTTTCCGATCTTTAATTCTTCTATCAAGAATTCTTCATGTAACGTTCACCGCAATGCCATTAAACTAGCATATCGAAAATTATAAATAAAATAAAATAAAATAAAATAAAATAAAATCATTCCTGAATTTCTAGAACTACAAGCATCGCGTCCAGCAAAACGTGTTTGTTTGCTTTCCGAGTAGGTACGGTGGGTGGTGATTCGGGCAGAGAGCGAAGCCGACCAGGGGTGCCAGGTGGTTTTGATAAAAATCAGGACACCGCAATGATAAAAAACAGGATTTTTCAGGACATCTCTAAATTGATGAAAATAACATGCAGCTCTGCTTAGATTGCATAACTAAAGGCGAAATACAGGTGCTGAAGACGCCTAAAGTTATGCAACTACAGCGAGAAAAACCTTGGATAACCTGAAGATAACATCGAAAAACACTATTTAAATATCATTTGAACCAAAGATTTTCATCGATTAAAATAGTTTAACTGTTTTGTAGAAGATTTGTTTGATTTTCTCACCATTTAACAATAAATTTAGTTAAAGTTTAGATATTTTTCAAAAATCAGGACAAATCAGGACATTTTGAACGTCATTTTTCAAAAATCAGGACAATTCAAGCGTTTTTGAAAAATCAGGACGGCCTCTCAAAAATCAGGACAAATCCTGAAAAATCAGGACACCTGACACCCCTGAAGCCGACAGACGAAGAAATGCACGACACGCATCGTTTCATTTAGGGTCCCCGAAGAAATTTTTGTATTTTGAAGCTTCTGAAAAAAGTTACAAGCCTTCAAACTTGCAATGGTGTCAAAATGACACCCAAATGCGAATGAGGGTTAAAAGAAAAAAAAATCAACAAATTTAAATTATTTTTAGAGTCTGCACTAGCGAAGCACATCGGATCAGTTAGTTCTACTAAATATGAATGTCGTTTCAAATTAGAGTTTATATGGAAATTAAAATTCCAATTCACATTTTCCTTTTTTCTATACTAAATGAGAAACTCAGATATCGGAAAACTTTTAAGTGTGTCACATGTTGTCTCGGAAGTTTCTGCATCAGTAAGCAAAGATTTTCCTCCAAGAAACAAATGTTTCATCATTTGCGAAATATGGCCCTAGTATACTAATGTTTTCACACTCCCAGCTTTACGGAATTTCTTTCAAACAATAACAGACGAAACACATCGATTTTTTTATCATTTTATCTTTGAAACTCTTATACAGTTCTTTATTTTTGCTTGTTTTTTTTTGTTTATTTTCAATAATACACATCATGCCAATGTTTATGTTTTTATTTTCATTCGTTTAATTTATTTTACTTTTCCTTCTCCATCAATCCACTTTCCTCGCTCCTCTTGCGCTAAACTGTGTTTAAGCTATAATTAAGTGTAAATTAATCCTAAAACACATCATCGCCTAGTTTTCATTTTTCTTCTCATAGATTTTCTTCAGCGAAACATCTTCACTAACACCCTTTTGTGAAGAGCAATGTTTTACCGTAAACTGATTTGCCTGTCCTGATCCGTTCGGTTATTACATATTTTGAAAAAAGAAACAGGAAACTAACTAGTTGAAATTTAGTACGGATTTTTAAAAGGGCAATAAATTACAACAAAAATCGTCTGATTGAAACGTGTCTCGAGTTGTTCGTTGTTTCTGACGTTCACATTTACTTCTTCCCCATTACGGGGGCGCTCGAGAAGCAATCAAACTAAATCACAAGGTTTTACAATCTTTTCTCCGTAGTAAAAGATTCCGATTAGTGGTTTTAATGAAACAACAAAGTACAATTGTTCTCGTTTTCAGTTTGTCAATTCTCACTGTCTGAAGGTTTGGAAAATGAGTTGTTTAACTTAATATTTTGTACATAAATTTAAATTCATCTTTTGGGAAACCATTCTGCTAGCATATTTGTCATGAAATAAATCATGGCCTTACTCTTACTTTCTCTCTTCTTCTCGTTCTGGAGCCTGTTCTTGTGTTTGTTGATAATTGAATTGATTACTATTTAGTGGTACTGTTTTTAGCTTTTTAGTCTACGAGTAGACTCCTGAAGATTGATCACTTGAGTGTTACTTTTTTCCTGTCTAATTTTGACTGTAAATACACAACGAACCGTCCCGATTAGGATCTTTGATTTTGCTGCTTATCTTGTTGGTAATGTTGGAAAGAAATCTAGTCGCTATACATAAATTAGGTTTACAGAAAAAAAAGGTTTCACCAATTGGCTTCGATTGCTTCTACTCGTGTAATGAATGAAGTTACTCATTTTGCTTGGTTAGCTTAAAAAGGTTAAACTATACATTTATAGAGTTGTTTAGTGTAATTTTGGTTTTTGTCTCAATTCTTATTGGGTAAGTGTTTGTTATACAGCGATTTTTTCCTTCAATTCTGTAGCTTTCAGCTGGTTCAATCATGGAACTTCCCCAACATCTTCAATCGGTTCCGGTAAAAATCGGCGCGTCACGTTTTGAAATGAGAATGGCTAAGCGTTTAAGTTGTGCCATTTCCCTTCCACAGCCGGCACTTGTCACTAGCACCTTCTAGTGATGCTTGACTCTTGTTTTTCCTATCCTCGAATTTGCTTGTACAATTTCATTAAAATTATATAGTTTTTTGTAATGTTTTACTAATGTTGTCTCACCTCACTTCAACCGAGCCTAGCAGAGTAACGGTTTCTCTTCTTCTTTACGATTAATAATTTAGATATTTTTTTCTGTTTTTGTCCGTGAAAGGATGGTAGTTTGTCAAACCTATTTCAAATCAGATACATCTTCCACATTGAATGTATATGATGAGACGACTAATATGTCAATTCAGGATGGGGTGTTATTTTACGAAAACCGAGTACTACACTCTTTACTCGATATCATGGAATTTAAGGATGGCACGTCCGGGAATCTCCGAGCTGGCCAGCTTGCGTACCACTTCGGCGGCCTGGTCCGACGGGAATACTGTGTGTGGCGGGGGTTCAATCTGAAAAGAGGATATTTTGGTCAGATTCAGGAAATAAAAGTTATTATTCTAACAATTTGTTTAACTGGTTTTTTTTAACTCATAACTAAACATAAGAATTCAAAAAAAATCTCAAACCCTGGGGTCTTAAAAGCTTCGTTTTAGTTCAAAACTAATCCATGATTCTTTGCAGAATTTTTAAGTAACGTTTACATGAGTAAATTTGAACTTTCATGTTTGTATGGTAGAATCGAATATTTTGTACTGAAAAATCTTCATCATTTTCTATTCTTCTGTGGAACCAAGCCTGCTAATGGTTTTTTTGCCAATTTATACATTTTTTAAAGGAATTTGTCTTCTTAACAGCTTTTTCCAAAACCATAACTTCGTATCTTATCAGGCATAAAAGTTATTAGCTGTTAAACATTGGTGTGTCTTTTGGCATTGAAAAACGATAAATTCAATTGACATCACTGCTAGTACCTCGCGAAGTATTGCATGAAAAGTAATCAAACAATACCTCGCTGCAGGCACCTAGCAGTGATGTCAATTGAATTTATTGTTATTTAAAGCCAAAAGACATACCCCCGTTAAACAGCTAATAATCTGTTTGCCTAATAAGATACGAAGTTACGGTCTTCGTCAAAGCTGTTCAGCGAAAAATATACTTTAGAGAATTTTTGGCATAAATATCATTAGCTGGCTCGTTTCCACAGAAGAATTGATTTTGGTTTTTCTGAACAAAATATTCAATTTGTCCATACAAATCTAAAAGTTCAAATTTATTCATGTAAACGTTACTTTAAAATTCTGCAAAAAATCATGGATGAGTTTTAAACCAAAACGAAGCTTTTAAGACCCCAGAATTCGAGAAGTTCAAACATGACCCCAAATTGACTTAGTCTAATATACAGGTAACGAGGGCTCTATAAATCTCTATAGAGAATTGAAAGAATTTGTAAATTTGTTCTTCAAGAACTCAAAAACTTCTGGACCGATTGATGTGAAATTTGGCATGGAGTAGATTTTTGAGTAAAGATCTGTGAAGTTTTGAGTCCGTCGCACTTAAGGGAAGAAGGGCTCCCATACAAAATAGACGTGACTTCATATTTATTTCGGTGAACAAACCTATTTCTAACCAATGTAAAACCAGCTCAAAGATACTAAATTTGGAACTTTTGGTCCAGTAAATTTTTGAGATATAGAATTCTGAATTTATGTGTTTCTTGGTTGGTTTCTTCGCGATCCAAAAAACAACATCGCGGTCCTTCATGTGTTAAAGCCGAACAACAATTAATATCGAAAGATGGAAAATGATGCTGCATAAATTAAGAGGCTAAATTTTTTAACATTACTAATAAAATTTTAACTAAAAAAACAAGTGAAATCTTGCCTTCATTCAATTCCCTAGGCCCTCGCACTATTCTCCTTTTATTTTTTTCTTTCAAATTTTACCATTTGACACGGTTCCTAGCCATTTGTCCTAGGCTGGCTTT
Source organism: Uranotaenia lowii (assembly GCF_029784155.1). NCBI lineage: Eukaryota > Metazoa > Arthropoda > Insecta > Diptera > Culicidae > Uranotaenia > Uranotaenia lowii. The sequence continues at coordinate 70,808,287 of NC_073692.1, read as the reverse complement.
CATTTGGAAAATTTCCATATTTTTTTATATCAATAATTTACCTCAAAATACAACGAACACTACATCAAAACTATACATTTACTATAGAAAAAAGTTGAACTCTCACATAATCAACCTGTTTGCTTCTAAACGCTTTGATTTAATTAGGAAGGGCGTTTGTTTGCGAGATATTTCAAGATTTTGAAACTACATTTTTACTAATATTTGAAATTTTCAAAAACAAACTCAGTTTTTCTCAATTTTGAACTGAACTTATAGGTTTTTAAACCTTTAAAAAAAGTTTTGAGATATTTTAACTTTAGACTTGGTTATTAATGATTATCTGAAAAAAAAATTTATGTTGGTCAATGTTACCCCGTTTTACGGTAACATCAGGGAAAATGTTTTTTAACTATGATGTTATACTTTCGCATTTTTATAGGTCATACTGCACTCTAAAATAGTGATGAAACAAACTATTTCTTAAATGAATAAAATATAGAAAAATAAAATTCGAAAAATTTGTTTTGGGAAAGCTTGAAATACTGAGGTGTGAGGTCTTCAGTAAATTAAAAACATCAAATCATCAGCTGAAAGAAAAGCTGAACATGTTTCCTAGGAAAATCCCTATTTTTCTTGTAACTTGCTTGCATATTGCAGATGAACTTCGGAAGCAAAAAAAAATTACAAAAATATGTTGTTTTTCTTTTTTCTTTTTTTTTTCAATGGAAAAGGCATTTTGGTTTAAAAAAAAGACTTAAGATACCCAATGCAAATTCTCCGATTATAATCTAGTGACTTGTCTAATTTTTATTTTTTTTTTTGAATAAATAGATATGCAAAGGGTTTATTCTACCATTTTTTTTACAAACTCGGATGTTTCTTTTTTCTCTACCATTTTGAACAAATTTTATAGTACAGAAGAAACCTTGTATCGCAACGATTCTAAGACAATATTCATCTATAATCATTTGTTTTTTCGCAAATCAAAGAAAAATAAACATCCTTAAAAATCAAGTATTCAGAAAGAAATTCGCTTAGTACATTAGTTAGCTTAAGTTTGATGCACAAAGATTTCAAAGCTCATGACCTCAGAAATTGTTACAAAAAAGATGGTGTAACAACCGTACTCTACAATCAATGTTGTTTCAGTAACCGCCCTTAGAGAATCATCGAATAACAGAATGAAAAGTTGACATAATTTGATACTTTTTTATTGGATTCTTAAAAGACGAAACACAAATTTTTTGACGAATTTTCAAAGGTATTTGTTTTTTTTTAACTTTTTGTCATTGTTTATTTTCTGTAATTACAAAAACTATGATTTAGGGGATAGTTGGGTGAGTCCCTAAGGTAGAATTGCAATAGAAAATCAAATATTGCTTTTTTCCTAGCAGTCTTTGTACAGATGGGCAGTTCAGCTTGTTTGCTAACGCATTCATAAGCATATGTAAATTTTCTTTCATTAAAACTATTTTTATAGCAATCTAAATTATGCTTGCAAAATACACTTTTTTTATATAGTCTGGTAAAACGGACACTATGTAAAAAAGGTAAATATTGATGAAAGAATTGCTGAAAAGGTTCATATTTTTATGAATTCAACATTTATGAGTGTTTTTAACCCTCATCCGTCCCTGAATCTTTTAACCCGTTACAGTCCCTGGGGTGTCAATTTGACGCTCCTTACTAAAAACCAATATATATTTCTTGTTTCCAATATTCAGCTACAATATGTTTCCCGTTATTCAAAGTCTAAGAAAAAATTCGAAAAAACATGCTTAAAAAGTCTAAGAATAAAATCGAAAAAAAAAGCTTCGGAAAAAAAACTGTAGATCAGCTACGGAATACTCATGGAAAATTTCACTTTGTTTCCAATAAAGCTGAAGTTAGAAGCTATAAGGCATTTCCCCACTCGTCAAACTAACAGCTGATTTCTCATGTTTTCATTTTCTCGGCATATCGTGGTAGGGTAAACATAACAACAACAACATTACGCATGATCAATGGCCAGATAGTAACGAAATATAATTGGCAATGCAATAGTAGTGGTTTGGCAAGCGCACCTTGATGAGGAAAATATAAATTCTTCTTCTTAATTATGTGAAAATTCATAACAAGTAAGGACATGAAGGTATATTAATGATTTTCATTAAATAAGTTTTTAATAGAAAGCATTGAACAGAGCTTATCATCAAAGATCAAAATGGCGACAGACTCGGATTAGTTTTGTTTCTCCCGATGAAAGATTCAGATCATGTTTTGAATCCTACCGGCTGCGCCATTATCGTACTTGTTGATTAAAGATTCGGAAACTTCTTGAAATTTCCGATTTTTTTTTTCACTCCCTCAATGCTCGACCGTTTATCACAAGTTTCGTTAACAGACTGACGAATCATATGCGATCCTTTTCCATCATTCATGCATTAGGGATACCGTCGCTCTCATTCACTTCAATAAAATCTTCGTCAAGTTCCTATACATTAAATTAGGTTTAGTGCTATTTTCGTAAAATCAATTCACAGATAACACACTTATAATATTTTCTGTGTACTCTCAAAATCTTTATTTATTTTTATCTTCAATGAATAATATTTTCTAACCATTTTGTTCTATTCACTAAAATAAGGATACAGTAGTTTTTCGATTTTATCACTGTTCGATTTTATCGATACTCCCCAAATTCACGCTCGATTTTATCTCGGTTATTGTTTCTATTTTATCACGCTTTTTAGAAATCATTCCGAATCCATTTCCAGGACCTTAATTTTCGTTCAAAAGCGTAGAGCGACTTTGTTCATGGAATTTGTTATAGTTTATGTTATGGTTAATAGTAATAGGTATACAATAATATGAAAATGACATATTTTAGCTGTATAGTGTTTAAATCGTCATTTGAATTTTAAAATCATTTGTAATAATCGTTATAAGTATTTTAACGTCACGCTAATACTAGTGTTGTTAATTGTGCTTCATAAGCCGCTCTAAAAAAGTAACCTTTTTTGGTTATGCAAATCCAATAGAGATGTGGGTGAATTTAAGCATTTTTGAAAAGGGATAAGTGTCTCTGATTTCTTTGTTTAATTTGTTTATTTGAAAGGGTGGTGTGTGCAATTCTGATTGGACAGCCTTTAGTATTGTCTGAATGGAGAATTTTAGAAGATCAAAATGAAATTCTGCTAGCTTTGCCCTAAAATCCAATTTGAGCAAATTTCAAAATATTTTTCGAAAAGATGAACTTTTTAGTTAATCAAAGGTGCGAAGATAAAAATATTGAAATTTCAAATTTGCAGAAGAATATTTTTTGTTGCATTTTTCTTTGAACTCTTTTTTCAAAATCGGCTTAAGAGATAACGACTGATAACTTTCCATAAAAACTTAATAATTCACTTTAATTAGATGTAGACTATTAAATGGATGTTCTACATGGTTTTATTTCAAGAAAAAATCTTAAAATTGCTTTAAAGGAGAATAATTTGAACTAAAACCGATCCTTTGTGTTTAGTAATCTTTGATGATTACATATTATTATCAAAGTTTGTTGATACAAAACGTTTCCACTACTGAAAACATTATAAATTATTGATTGAAGACAACAAAAACACTTTTTTCAACTTTAATTTTTAGTAGAGAAATGAATCCAACTTAGATGAAATTTCAGGGACTAGATAAGAGAAAATCGATGTTGAAAAACATGCGAAAAAATTCGCCTTGTCTCCCGGTGAGACTTGGCGATTCATTTCTCTACAAAAAAAGTTTCGCTGACTGAATGTTTGAGTCAAGACCCATCTTTGGGTCGCAATTTAAAAATTTAATTTTTAGTTTCGCCAAATTCACGGTTTCGCCATATTCACGGTGAAATTTTTTTTGACCATGATAAAATCGAAAAACTACTGTATATTTTTTTGTTTTTTTTTTTTCAAATCAGGCCCACAAAAAGTGTAAAAAAGTGGTGTAAAAACCGATTGTATCCCATTTACTCGAAAACCTTTGCCCAGAATGACAAATACCCGAAATCAAATCCCAGAATGAACCATTTACCAGAAAAAAATTTCCCAGAATGCACCATTTACCTGATTTTTTTTTCCCAAGAATGGAACATTTCCCAGGATGGCACAAATCCCAGATTTCTTCCTCTAGTTTTTTTTTTAATTTTTCATGATTTCTTGTAAATTTTATATGATTTGAAATTTAATTTTTCCAAATGATTTTTTAAATGAAACCACAGATTAGAAAGTTTCCAATTGTCTTTCACGCTGTCGCGTGTTGTCTTTGCTGAAAAAGAATGGTATTATGTAAACCCAATTTTTGTGGACAAAAATCTTTTTTTCTTATTCCAGTTTGGATTAATATGTTAAATTTTCTGGGAAATGGCAATTCTGGCGAAAAATTTTCAGAAAAATGGTTTATACTGGTGAATTTTTTTCTGGGGAATGTTTCATTCTGGTAAAAAAAAAATTCCGGTAAATGGTTCATTCTGGGGAAAAAATTTCTGGTAAATGAAGCATTCTGGGAAAAAAAATCTGGGATAGTGGATTTCTGGTGATCTACATAATAGCTGCGATACTTTACAAAAAATATTATGAACGTTGCCTACACTCCTTTCTACCTGCACTAAAAAATGCTGAAACTACCTAACATTTTCTAATTTCGATACCGGGTATGCGAAAGCAGACAAAAACGCAAGTGTCTGCTTGAATTTTCTGGATTCACTTTTAGTTTTAAATTTATTTATTTATTTAACATCTTTGTGTCATTCACGACTTATATCAATGATGCAGTTGGCGGACAATCATTGAAAAACTTGCCCGGTACAACTGTGACCAAAGTTTATTCTTAGGCTCGAAATCACGGACATCGGCTCAGGAAGCAACTGACTTGCCAACTGAGCTATATCACAAGCCCCGTTTTATATTTATCATGTTTGTGTTAAGTATTGAAACGCTAGTGTAATAACACCACTAGAATCGGTATAAAATAGCCTTTCTAGTAAATATGAATGTATAACGAAAAACATGCGTGAATATACTTAAAATCTAGTGCAAAGTTGAATTTAAGTGCAAGAAAATCTGAGAAATTGGAAATTGTTATTTTGAAAATCTAAAGATGCGAAATTGTTTTGATTTTTTATTCTTAGTAGAGATGTACCGAATATTCGGTCGGCCGAATTTTCGGCGCCAAATACCGCCAAAAAACCGTTAAGCCGAATATTCGGCTCACCAAATAGTTGAGCTAGGTATTCGCCGAATAGGCCGAATATTTTTTTTTTTAATTTATTCAAAATCAGACTTCTCAAATTTTCCATCTGATGTTGGATAATTTATTTAATATCCAAAAGAAATGTTGAAAAACTTTCAAAATCATCAAAAACTTATGATTTCAGTTTAACATTTTAGATGTATCCGTGTATTTTTCACTGTATATAGATTTATACTTTTTCATATTTATACAGGCTTGCCCATAGACCAAATAAATAATTCGAAAAAAGTTAAATTTTAAAATTTTCTGTTACAAAACAATTTTTTAATAGGAAATTTATTCCTTAGATACGTTTTAAACACTGCTGTTAAAATTCGATGAAAACTTTAAATTTCCAGATATTTTATTTCTTTTTTCTATTTTTTTTTATTAATCCTTTATTTGAAACGGCTCAATCCAGTAGGTTTAAGGAGCCAAGATTGAAGTTGTGTTTGCACTTTTTACATTTTATTGCATAAACTAGAAATTAGTAACAGATAGAGAAAAAGTTTACAGAATAAGATCGATAGCTTTAAAGAATAGATAAAGTTCGGAAAAGTAAGTTAAGTCCATCGCAGCCAACACATCTCTTACAGGTGCCTTTTTTCTATTGTATGTTTGAGAATAATGCCTAGTTCCTTTTCAAATTTTCCCTTTTTTTAACAAGTTTTTCAAAAAATCGTTCAGACATGGCTGTGTAGATACGTGTCGTAGAAAGTATTGCATGCTTAACACTAAACGTACCGGAGGCGGTCAAATGACGGTTTTTGAACTTTAAACGATGATTACGCCTTATATAATTGTTTTTTCGCAAATTTAACGACAGGACTATTTTTGTTTTTGAAATGCAAGTATTTTTGCGTTTTTAAATTTTTTTTAAGTGTTACGGTTTTCGAATAACGCATGTGGTATACCTATTCATACCGCGAGCGGTCAAATGACGGCAAACACCGTTTTCGCTAAAACTCCCTTGTTTCTCAACCGATTTCTACTAAATTTATAGTTTTGAAAAGCTTATAACTCGACTCAAATATGTTTCTCAGACAATTTTCTTCTATAATCAATAACTTTAAAGTTATTTACAGTACAAGAAAAATTTTATGAAAAAACATGCTTCAGGAAAAAGGTTGTAAATCAGTTATTAAGTGCTCGAAAAAAATTTCACTTAGTGCCTGAGAAAGCTGAAGTTAGAAGCTATATGTTGCATATATGGAAAATTTTTTAAAAAATTTTCTAAGATCATGGCCACAAAAAATGTAAAAAAGTTGTGTAAAACCCGTACTTTTCAATCAATCAACCGCCAAAGCTGTTCCTGTTACAGTAGAAAATTTTGAAAAAGTGAATTGAAAAGTAGACGTAATTTGTCACATTTTGGCATCTTTAGATTTTTGAAATAAGAAGAACATAAGTTATGATGACTTTTCAAAGGTAGCTGTTTTTCGAACTTTTTATCAATTTGGATTTTCTAAGACAATTCCTACACCTAAGCTCAGCTTTGCACTGGATTTTGAGTACGTTAACGTAAGGTTTAGGCAATAAAACTATATGCAAAAGAAAGCAAATTTCATACCGGTTCTAGTGGTGTAACTGCATTGGCGGTGCAATGCTTGGCAAAAATATGATAAATAAAACAGTGAACTGGTTTGTGAATTTTGAGAAGACAGCACAAATTCTTGCTTGGCAGACGGGCGCAGTGGGTGGTAATATCTCAAAGCTATTTTGCACACGAAGACGGGTGAAAGGAAACGAAAAAACAAACGAGCATTCGCTCAAATTTTCTGGTTTTACTTTCAGAAATATAGGGTGATTTGCCAATCGTTGTCCCCTAACCCATTGTTGCACAGCATGACCTAAATTGCCAATATTTTAGCTGTTTTTCAACTTTTCCTCAAAAATAATACTGCATCATGCAATTCGGATTGTTTTCTGATGAAATGAGGCTTTTGCGATATTTTCTGCTGGTAAGCGTGCATCTTACGACAGTTTTAATTTTTCTTGTTTTTTTCGCGCGATTTTTGTGCCAATTGTTAACAAAAACCTTAACATTCCTTCTACGGAAAATAAGGTTTTACGTCAGAACAAAACATTTTTCGTATCTGTTTTCTATACGAAACGTTTGTTGGACAATTTTAGCACCATGATTTTGAAAAAAAATTATGATCCATACTTAACCAGAAAATATGTTGGATCGTGCAACAATTGGTCCGCTCAAACTCCTCCTGCCCCATTGTTGTACATAATTTTGCTGCAAAATTTGTTTGGAAATTTCAAATTTATAAATTCGTATACCTCCAATAACTTTGTTTGGTTGTTTTTAACAACAAAAAATAGCAATAAAAATTTTGAAAGCGATTGATTAAGTCCTGAATTATACCTTGTTTTGAATAAGTATGGAGGCTTGTACGGAAAAATCCAAATTTTTATTCAAAAACCATCAGAGATGTACTGAAAGTTCAAAAACATAATTTTGTATTTTTAAAATATTTCTTGGTTCTTGCAAAACATTGCATGTGAACAAAAACTAAACCTAACTTGTACTTCAGAAATGATAGTCGTTGTCATACAAAAAATTCAAAAAAGGTAAATATTTTTTAATTTTAGTGTATTGACAGCTAATTTGAAAGCTGGTTAAACAGATGAAAATAAGAATTGCATTATACTGCTTTGCATAGCCAATAAGTGTGATGATTCAAATCTTTCGCAAAAACATGTCATGAAATTATTGAAAGCTTCAGAAAGCAAAACCTGCAATTTTATTATACTTTTCAATGGATTACGATTTTTTATTTCGAAATTGTTATAACTTTTTTCATGAAATACTTTGCTTCTTCTCATGCTGGCAAACAATTATTCTTAGGAATGGGCAAAATCAATAATTTAAAACAAAATTCATTTCTAACTTATTTGAATTTCTTGTAGATGCGAAAAGTTCTTCTTGCATACAAATTGTCATACAACATTGAACACGTTCATTGACTTCATGCAACTAAAACAACTCGAATTGTCTATTGATATGACATGTTTTTTTTTCTGAATAAGTGGATATTAACGTTTAACTAGTAATTTTAGTAAATTCTGTGCTTTAATTAATTATTTTACACTCAGAATTTTCACATTTTTTGCACTCAATGTTGATTTTAATAATTAATTCAATAATTCAATGACACTTTATATATCAATAAGTTTATTTTTTCTACCGTCAAATCTTAAAAATGAAGTTTTGAAATTATTAAACTCGTTGAAATACTTATGTTTTCAAAATTTAATTTTTTTATTTACTTTTATTTTTATAATTAATATTAGTTCTTTATATGAAAGTCGGGCAATTTGCATTGTCTGAAAAATGTCAAAGTCAACTCAACTGCATTGGCTTTGAGAAACTACTTTTTTATTTGATTTATTCTGAAATACTTTATCCCGACCATTTACTCAACATTTTATGCAAAGAATCTAAAAGCTGTTCTGAAAAAATCTGTTTCTCTAATTTTGTGACGACAAATCTAAAAGAATTTTATTCCATGTCAACAGCGATTCCCTTGATATTGTTATTAATATTGTCAGAGTATTGTACATCAGGAAAACTACGACACTTAATCCCAAAAATTAGAAGTCGAAGGTTGGAAGACCTGAAATATTACTTATCTGACGTGCAATTTTCTCAGGAATTCGAATCTGCCGTCGAAGCCCTTATCATCCTGAAAAATAACAGTCATAGCTTTGTGAAACTTAATTTGATCCAAAACAGTTTTTCAGCCGGAAAACTCTCGGGAACCATTTCTATGTGATGTGATAGTTTCCTGAAGATTGATGGAATGCTACAGAGGTTACATTAATTACAAATAAACCCACTTATATGAAAAAGATATTTGAATCAATTAACTTTTCGAAAAAAAATTCTTATACAAAATTGTATAGCATAAGCATAAATCAGTCAAACGATCTGAAACTTTGGGCGTGGTTGTGTCCATTTTCAAGTTTTAAATTGAGATTCATTATTTTAAAAATCGATCGACTTCTAAGTGAGTCCTAAAACATTTGTTTTGTAAAATCGGATCTTCTTCATAGGGGTAAAAGGGGGCAAAACAGATCACGTTCTTTTATTTTTTCACCTTTTAATAGCAACTTAAAAATCAAGCATTAAATACCTTTCAGTTTTCTGAAGACATAAAGATTTATGTTGGTAGGACATATAAAGAAAAAGGCTCAACACTGGGCAAATTAGGTTAAATAACACTCCACTCAAATGGCTTGTGGATTTGAGTTTCTGAGAAAACTTCACGTGTGATAAATGCTATTCCAGACACTCAAACAGGCGGCTTTGTGTTTTTTTTAGGCCGAATTGGAATTGGAAAGTGCATTGGACGGTTTATATGAAAGACCCCCACACCCCCCCCCCCTCATAAGGGGCCGCCAAAAAATTAGATTGCATTTGAAATAGAAGATCTCATAATAAGCTTCCGTAACAAATATCAGCCTATTCGACCTCATGGTGACTGATTTTTAAAATGTGCAACCATTGGAAAAAATCGGACAACATTATGCACGACACAAAATTTGCCTGTGCAACTATTGGGCACAGACAAGCTGTTTTAAATGATTTTTTAAATTTGTATGTCACTTTTTTCAAACACTTGAACTTTTGGGTCTTGTTGACCAATCCTGTATGAGAGCATCGACAAAAAAAATCGAGTGAATTTGGTTAAAATCACTAAAATACAGCATAAACACCAAAATCAAGTGCTTAGCTGTGCAACGATTGGCAAATCACCCTATTTATTATATTTTTGTAAAGCATTGCACCGCCAATGCAGTTACATCACTAGAACCGGCATAAAATTTGCTTTCTTTTGCATATAGTTCTATTGCCAAAACTATACGTTAACGTACTCAAAATCCAGTGCAAAGCTGAATTTGGGTGTAGGGATTGTCTCAGAAAATCCAGATTCATAAAAGGTTCGCAAAACAACTACCTTTGAAAAGCCGTCAAAAATTATGTATTAAGTATTTTAAAAATCTAAAGATGCCAAAATGTGACAAATTACGTCTACTTTTCAATTCACTTTTTCAAAATTTTCTACTGTAACAGGAACAGCTTTGGCGGTTGATTGATTGAAAAGTAAGGGTTTTACACAACTTTTTTACATATTTTGTGGCCATGATCTTAGAAAATTTTTTAAAAAAATTTCCATATATGCAACATATAGCTTCTAACTTCAGCTTTCTCAGGCACTAAGTGAAATTTTTTTCGAGCACTTAATAACTGATTTACAACCTTTGTCCTGAAGCATGTTTTTTCATAAAATTTTTCTTGTACTGTAAATAACTTTAAAGTTATTGATTGTAGCTGAAAATTGTCTAAGAAACATATTTGAGTCGAGTTATAAGCTTTTCAAAACTATAAATTTGGTAGAAATCGGTTGAGAAACAAGGGAGTTTTAGCGAAAACGGTGTTTGCCGTCATTTGACCGCTCGCGGTATGAATAGGTATATACAAAGTGTCGGTATGTTTAGTGTTAAGGTTAAAGAGCATCGTTCTTTTTGGCAACTATTTTGATGACATCTAGCATGTCTACAGAGGTGACCGAAATTTCAATTTGTCTGATAAGAAATCAGGCGGAGGCGTTGTAGTAGCAATAAGCTCTGCTTTCGATTCTGAGCTTATTGAAATAACTTAGCACAAAGAATTTGAGCAGGTGTGGGCAAAAGCTCAAATCTTTAAGGAAACCCATATTTTTGGATCGATCTACTTTCCTCCAGAATATGCCAGTAAAGATTTTTTCCAAAAGTTTCTACTGAGCATAACAGAATTATTCAAAAGCTTCCAACCCGAATTCAAAATTCACCTGTATGGCGATTTTAATCAATCGAATCTGCAATTTTTACCCGATGAAGATAATGAGGCCATCCTCTTACCGATTTTTGGAGATAATGAAACATTACAATTCCTTCTCGACAATCTCGCTACCTTATGTCTTAATCAAATCAATCATGTGAAAAATGCCTGCAATCGCTATCTCGATTTACTGTTTTCAAACTTGACTGATGACTTTTGTATTTTGGAAGCTACTAATCCAATTTGGAAAAATGAGATCTTTCATACAGCTATCGAATTTTCAATTATATGTTCTGACAACAAAGGAATACCAGAATACGAATATGAGGAGACCCTTGACTTTATCCATGCAAATTACACGATGATTAAAACTAAATTACAATCAGCTAATTGGCAATCATCATTTCAAAGCGAAAACCAAACTGTCAATCAGGTAGCAATTTTTTATAACATTCTTGGTAATATCTTGAGTAAATATGTCCCAATAAAAATAAAGCGACGAACGAATAATAACAGAAATCCGCCATGGTTTTCAAAAGAGCTAAATATTAGACATTCATATCAAGCAAGTTCAAATAGCTTAACACCTGTTTTGACATGTTTTGTCAGAGATTTCACTGGAATCCAATCTCTTTTGTGATTACTTATTTTGTGATGACGCCCTAGAAGCGACAAGTCATTTGACGTCCTTTCAGCTATTGGTTACATTTTGAAAATCAAAGATACCTCTACTTGAAAATGATCTGATACATCTGGTTGGATATAATCGACATAAAAACATGAGGGACATGAGAATGGCAGAAATAGAAGATTTCTATTAGAAATAGCAGTAGAAATAGAAGTGTTTCTATTGAAAACTCAACAGAATACTCGACCGAATATTCGTTTGACCGAATATTTGAAAATGCGGTATTCGGCAGTTCGCCGAATACCACTATTCGGTACATCTCTAATTCTTAGACTTTGAATAAGGGAAAACTGAAGTGTTGTAGGTGAATAATGTCTGAGATACATATTTGAGTTACATTACGAGGTTTCCAAAACTATAAATTTTGTAAAAATTGAGGTACAAGATAGATATAGCGGTTTTAAGCGAGGAGTGTCAAACTGATACTAAAGGTCTGATTGGGAAGTTTTTTTCCTGGGCTTTCAGCGTCCGTAAAAAAGTAATGATGTAAAATTAAGATTTCAAGAACTCATGGAGGGTACTCGAAGAATTTTTTTTAATTTGATACACCTGAATAAAATTACAACCGAGAGACTTCCAATAGTGTCATATTGACACTAAAGAGCGGATTAGGGTTAAGGAACCGTTTGATGTTTTGAAATTTTCAAATTGATTTTGTAAACTACATATGTGAAAAATTATTCAAAACTTCCATAGCAAAGTTAAAAGAAACCTACCTCATTGTTGGCCACCAGTCTGACCACATCGTGCAGCTCCTCGATGGTTCCGGTCGGCACCACCTCAATAAAGACGCCACGTTCCTCCGCCCGTTTGGCGTACCGCACCAGCAGCTTCTCGGCAATTTCGTCGCTAATGAACACGTGCCCTCCCTTGGTTAGGCACTGCATCGACCGGTGCAAGCTACGCGACGTTGTCCCGAAATCGATCACAATGTCCACCAGACCCTCGCAAGCGTCGTGGGTACGCTCGATCAGCTGCTTCTCGTACAGATCCTCGTTCCACTGGACTACGTTAACTCTGTTTTATGAAAATGGGGGGAAAGGAGTTTATTAGAAGTTTGTTTTGAAAATTCATGGGATCGTAGCTTACTTTTCACATTTTTGTGCCAGTACGAAACCTTCGTCCCGAAGGCTGGCTACGGTGATCTGGATTTTGTCTTTAGTGCCCGCACCGTAGAAGTGTTGTGCCGCAATTCGGATGGCCCAGAGGGCCAATCCACCGGTGCCGACGATGAGGATTTTCACCTTTTCGTTTGGTCGTTTCTTCAGCAGATCGTCCACGATCTTGTGCGCTGAGATGATAGCGCTCTGAGCCAGCAGAGCTCCGGTAGGTAACGTTGCAGCCAAGCTGAGCGACAGGGATTCGGGAATAGGAATCAGATATTGCAGATCTGGAACGACCATCAGCTCCGAGTAGCCAGCCGGGACGCCCTCGTATGGGTACAGGATGACCCGTTGGCCCACTTTGAAGCCGCAGTCTTCTGTCAGTTCGCTTCCGAGCGATTCGATAACGCCGGCAACTTCAAACCCGGGAAAGAGGGCACCGTCCCGGACTCCGTGATGGGAGGCTGGATTGTGCTGAATGGCCACCGAGGTCTGATGAGCTTGGGCTGGAGTATTTTCCGGACCTTCCTCGCTAATACTGGAGAAGTTACCACTTTGCATTTGTTTGGCAAGCATGTGAAGCGATGTGGTAATGTCACCGGTGTCCGAAAGCTGACTGCTGATGGACGAGATCGAGGACGACTGGTTCTTCCGGTAGCAGGCACCCGCGTAGACGACCAGGATACGGGCTCCATTGGGCGGCGTATCCGGCACTGGCACTACCTGATTGATCACGCAATCTTTGATTTTGGATTGCGGTGTTTCGATCGACACCTGGCGGATCAGCTTACTCATGGCGGCTTCCCGTAGACGTGTAGCTGTGTCCAATGATATTGAACGTCTGAAAAAAAGGAAATAAGAATCAATTATTAGATTACGGAGAAAAATTTCCCTAAATTCTAATGCAAAATCCACAACCGATATATCCAAGATGCTAAACCACTGCAACGGACACAACATTCAAAAGGAAAATGACTAAATTGAGTAATCGCACCAGGGGATCTCGTAACGGCTCGTTGTTGGCCTAATTCGAAACAGAGAGGTTTTTGACCTAGTGTGACCTTGAAGCGAAAGTCGCCAACTCGCTCGCTTGGCTAAACAGAAATTTTTGGGGGTGTGTTTGCGCATAGGTAGGGTGAGATGTGTTCGGTGCTGAGGCGATGCGCGCCACAGTCGCGCAAATGATTGAGCGTAATTGGTTTCTGCATTGGGATCAAAGGGGAATGTCTTATGGTTGTTTCGCGTTTAAAGCATTTGAAAGTTTAAATTTTATTGTCAGAAAAAAGTTCTTTCTTAGCAGTGCTCCATCTACTCAAACAAAACTGTACATCGATCGGTCAATGACAGCAACTGGTGTCGATTTAATGTCGTCATGAATGTTTCCGTGTTCGACGACTAGTTATCATCTGCCATGCGTAGCGTATATTCTCTTTGTGCCGTTTGTTTTTTTTTCTCTCATTGCTATTTTTGTCGCCATCCAGCAGAGCAACTTGTCTGTCTGTCTATTTGTTGTCTTTGTCCGTAGACTAGCTAGCGATGCCCTTTTCTCAATTAACTATGATAGTAATATCAAGAGAAGGCACGAGATTAATTCCATGCTTTGCAATGGTTATCACAAACTTGACAACCTCTTTCATATGCAACGATTATGTACGTGGATTAAGATACGTTATATTTTTAAACCCTTCAGGCAAAAAAACACTATTAATACCTCCCTGTTCTGTAATTCCAGAACTGTTCCATTGTGGAGGAGTCAATCCAAATATAGATTTGTGATGGAACTCGTTGAGTCGCCGTCGAGTATTACGTATGGCGCGCATATAAAAATGATAATCTTATTCAGCAATCTTGTACATATGGATTTGCTTATTTGTTTACTTAGCAAAGTCCTACGACGAGATCTGAAGGTTTCCATAACGGCTAGAATGAATTAATGAATGCATTACCTGGTCGCTCTCATCAGTGAAGGAAGCAAACAAGTAAGTACGTACCTATCTAGAAAGATTTCTAAAAATGACCGGACCGGTTTGAAGATGTGTTCAATCTTCCTGTATTCTAACACGCGCGATTATTTGAAACAGACCGAATGACAATAAAATAATTTTCATCCACCGAGAAGTGGCTTGGCTAAATAATCCCAATGGAACGACTCCATATTAAACAAAAAAAAAATAATAAAGGTTTTATTCTCTGAGGTGATGAATAACAGCATCAAAATGTGTATATTCGTTATTTGAAAAATTCCTGTTAAATAGCAAAAATTATAAAAGGAATAATAAGGAAAAGGATAATCTTTGAAATTTCACGTTTTTATGAGCAAACTGTGAAAAAAAACTTATATTTTTTTTACCAAACCTGAGAGCAACTGTTAAATTCAGTTAAGACATACCACTTCTAAACTGGTTCAAATTCTCATTCAGAAACAGACTTAGTTTATCTCAAAAGTAAAAAAAAAACGAAAAAAAGCATATTAGAAATCGGTATACTGAGGTTTTGAACCGTATATTTGATAATGATCGTGGCATGGTTGGTCGGATCCTTCCAAACAACAAAGAGCCGGGAGAAAACAATACTATACTATCAGTTCGGCTTCCGAGCAGGGTTGCCAGATTTTTTTTTTAATTCTAGAACATGAAAAATAAAAATCAGGGTACATGGTTCAACGAAAATTTCGGTCGAAGTGAGAACTTTTTTTTTGGTCATCAATCCATATTTTGACCTCCACTAATGTCTTTAATGCAGTTCCGTACTGCTCATTTTCAGACCTATTGACAAAAATCAGAAAAAAAAACAGGGGAAACGGAGGCTTATAAGATTATTGGGTTGGGCTTCCAAAAACCAGGCAAATCTTGAAAAATCAGGTACATTGGCAATCCTGCTTCCGAGTGTAATCATCCTCTTTCGCTAATCATATTCCACTCGTTATCCGAGTTTACACGAGCTGTAAGCAGAGATGCCTATGTGGCTGATTTTTCAGGATCTGCCTAATTTTCTGAAGCTCAGCCTGACAATCTGATAAGCCATTGGATTTTCTCTAATTTTTGAAAATAAGCCTGATTTTGCCTGATTTTTGTGATTAAAAATGGGTTGTAAGGAACTGCATAAGATACCGTTGCTGAAGTGAAAATGTGGATCGACGACAAAAAAAAGGTCACTTTGAGCGAAATTTCCGTCACTTTGACAAATCCTAATTTTTAATTCACCAGTCCCTGATTTAAAAAAAATGGCAACCCTGACTGTGAGCGACTCGAACGGCATGTGTGAGAGCTTTCGCATTTGAGTGGGAGAAAGAGAATTCTAATCAAGAGCCAAGGTCGTTAGGTAGAATTATCGTTCACCGCAGAATCCCTATAGATTTTTTGATAATCCGTAGAAAATCCGTAGATTTCAAGCATCGATCCGTAGATCCGTAGAAATACTTAAAATCTGTAGATCTGGTAACGCTGTGATACACCTCAGTGTACATGGAGAAAATTTTTGTTTGATTTTCACTAAACAAAACATAACAAAAATTTCTTCCCCGCTGTAAGGCACATCTTTACACTTTACATCACTGATAAAAAAAACTTTCACCGACAAAAAATCTGCATCGAGATATGCACCACCAACAAAAAATCAGCAGTGGAAAATATTAGAAAAATCTATATTTTTTTAAATTTTGTTTGACTGTTGATACCACTTCTGTCCTCTCAATTTTTCAGTAAGCAAAATTAATTATTTAACTCAAAAGTGTTTTAAAATCCGGAAGCTGTTTTCAACTTTTTTTATTATTTCTCATAAGGCTGGAACAAATATCAATTTCTTCTTTTGTCACCCCCCCTCCCCCCCCTTCAAAATTTCTAAAATCCTGAAGGGGGGAATAAATGAAGTTTGAAGTATTTTAAGTAAATTTCAAATAAAAATTCAAATATCCGAAAGATTACAAGACCCAGACACAAAATTTTGGAAGATGGAAGGAAATTTACATTTTGTATTCCTGATTTTATAGAACTTTTCGATAAAAAAAATACTAGATTTATAGGTTTTATGCAATAATATAGCATGCAATTTGTTTGCATACAAGCTTTCGTGCAATTTATTCCAATTTATTTGCTTTTCGCATTATTTTTTATTGTCCCCCCCTCGCGATGTTCCAACTCCGAGTGACAAAAGAAGGATTTGAAATTTGTTCCGGCCTAATTGACGAATTTCGACAAGAATCTGAATTCTATCGTTTTTCTTACGAAATGTTCAATCAATATGGTTTCTATTTCCTATTTCAAAACGCTTTTTGTGATGAAATGAAATAATCTGATTTTTTTAAGATAAATCAGTACTTGTGGCAACCATCCCTACTGTTGTTTTTGTTTTTTTTTTCTTGCTAAATAAACTGTAAAAGGTGGTATTCGGAGCAAAGGTACCAGGTGATTTCGTCAAAAAATCAGACACCGTTAAGAATGAAAACAGGACACCATTAGATTAATGGAAATAATATACAGCTCTTCTTAGATTGAATAAAAGAAGCCGAAATAACGGTGTTGAAGACGCCATCATTACTGCAAAAGAAAAGATGACCTTTAATATAAAAAAAACACCGTCGTTTCAATATCATCTAAACCGAAGATAACCATCGGTTAAAGACATTAAACTAGGGATGCCATCCATCCCGCAAAAGCGGGACATGTCCCGCTTTTTTAGAAAATGTCCCGCCGTCCCGCTTTTTTCTCAAAATGTCCCGCTTTTTTTTTCTAAGAACACTTTTGTGGTAAATCCACACTCTCCAATTCTATCACTTCAAAATAGTTGGTCCGTGCTTATGAAAACGCTTCTTATAAAATCTCCTCGATAATTTTCATATCCTGTCATTTTTTTCTAATATTTTTTTTATTCATCAATGGTTTTCAAAGTTAGATATGTTGATATTTGAATATAAAATTCGCCTATAATACTGTAAAAGTAAATAACACTTTTATGAAGTGTTACTGACTTACGCATGAAAAACCTAAATTTAAACTGATTGGTTCAACACAGAAAATTATTCAAATATAATGTTTTTTTGTGTTTTTATTTAAAAATATCCAATATTTTTTCAAAGATTATATAAGATAAGACTGAATAACTCTTTTAATTCTTAGCATTTAAGGTTGCAAGAATTATTTTCATTTAATTCCGAACCGGCTGAATCCGGGCGATTATATCTAAAAACCTGTCAAAATCCGTGCAAAATTTTCAACCTTAAATCCGGGCAATATCCGGCAAATTTGTTCAAAATTTCGAAATAATTCACTAATAAACAGAAAAAACATACTTTAATTTTTTTTCCTTTAAAACACATCAGCAGATTTTTAATCGTTATTTAGGCTTCCGAAAAACTATTCATGATTATTTAGATAAAACTTGCTCAAAAAGATCACAAAAATAAGAATTATCTAAGTTTAATTTGTTCAATTTTGAAAAAAAGTGGATAAATTCGAGCTAAATTCAGGCTTTTCTCAACGAAATTCAGGCCGAATCGGACATTTTCAAAATTTTGTCTGAAATATCCGGGCAAGTTCTGATAAAACCAGGCAATCTGGCAAGCTTATCTTAGCATTACTTAATAATATGGTTTAATCAAGTGTTCTTTGAGCACGTTCTAGCGATGTTAATATTCTTCTATTGAAGAAAATATTCTTTAAGTTGCTTCCAAATGATGGTGTCTCCAGATGTTTCTCCGGAATTCTAACAGAATCATTTGAGTGTAAAGCTTAAGGGAAAATTTCAATTCCCGATAAAAAAAGAACGGAACTACAGAGCGAAAATAAACTTTTTTCAATCGAACAATGAATGAATGGACGAGTTAAATAGAATGAACTTGGAAGATGATAAAAACGGCTGTTAAAAAGGTTTAAAACTTTATTCAAATTTCGGATTTTAAATAACTCTGATCTACAACATTTTCAACTTATGTGTTCGTAGTATACAAAGATTAAAGTTTTATTGAAAATTCAATTTTCAAATTTCATTTAGCCACATTTTACTACCTTCTTTGAACAATTTTAGCTAAAGGAACTTATGCATATGTATAGGAGTGGTCATAAAAATTAGGTCTATAGGAGTTTCTAAAATGTCCCGCTTTTTTCAGCGATGTCCCGCTTTTTTTCCTGAAATGTCCCGCTTTTTTCTGAAAGTATCTGGTAAGCCTACATTAAACTGTTTTATTGCAGATACGTTTGATGTTCTCATCATTTAACTCCAATTCAATTATAATATAGATTTTTTTTCATCGTGACAATTGGAGAGTTTTTGGAAAATCTGGACGGTCTCTCGAAAATCAGGATAAATCCGGGAAAATCAGAACATCTCTGAGCACCGATGCCACACATATCGATTTTCCGGTATTTATACCGATTTTTGACGAAATTTTTGACCAGAAATCTGTACATACCGAATACCGATTGTTAGCAAAACATCCCTACCGATTTCATACCGACAATTTCGAAAATTGTTCAGACAGGTAAATGATTTGCAAAACATTACTAAAACTATCGCTCTTTCATTTTTTTTTTAAATTTCGAGCCCATGTAATCCTAGTGCCTTATTAGCCAGCAAGTCATTCAGCGTAGTCGATAGCATCTTTGTTTTCTAAATGCCAACTGTCTTATAATCGACTCGATCATCGAATAACATGCTAAATTTGAGATTATAAGGCGTTGAAAGTTCATATCTTGAATTTGTGTATGTATATAACTTTGGAATTCAAATAAGTGCACGCTCGTGATAAATAGCACAAGTCAACAAAATTTTTAAAAATCCGACGTGCAAAGAGCTAATTTTGATTAATTTTGGGTCCCTGATTCAAAATATTCATATGGTTTTTTTATTTTCTGCTCTTGTTTTCGAGATAACTCTAGAAAATATGTAAAAATTCATTAAAGAAATTGCACTTCTTTGCCAAAGCTTTAAAACATTATAAATATTTTGAAAATAAAGGTTTTCAATTATCAACATTCCCGAGGACCGCGAGTTGTTTTGATTTCTTATATAAAAGTTATTAAAGTTTTTTTTTGAATATTTATTCTATGGCCTGTGCTGAACAAAAATTTGGTATCTGATGACAATGCTTCTAAATAAATTCTACCCGCTAATTTTCACTATCTTTCATTTCTTCTTACTTTCTATCCATCTATAAAAATTTCATAATCTTACGATGTCCCTTCTCAAAAGGACTTCACTTTTCACCGATAAGGTCGATAAATTAAGTGACGAACATAAATTACGGTGATAAATCTCTCTTCATAAAAAGGTGTTTATACCGGTTTCTTTTAAATTTTAATACCGAGTACCGACTTTTCCAGGCTTGAAAATACCGATTTGTCTGCTGCCTCTAGGACCTCTGGTTTGGAGAGCAGCGTATTTTCTCGTAAACGTTCCAAGAAAAAAAACTGTGTTAGCTCTCAGATTTCTCCTCAACACAATGCGCTATAAATTCTTCCGGAGAAAGGAGTTCTTTTCATCAGCGAATGTGAATGCTCTCGCTCACTCTTATGTGATGACAACAGGGTTGCCAATTTTTTTTTTTCAAAAATCAGGGACTGGTGAAAATAGAAATCAGGCTACGTCAAAGTAAATTTCGCTCAAAGTGATGACCTTTTCAGGCTTACGGCTTATCAGGTTGTCAGGCTGTGCCTCGAAAAATCAGGCAAATCCTGAAAAATCAGGCACATTCGCATCTCTGGAAGACAATCTCATTCTTGATTGCAGTGTGATTTATCTCTCCCCGCACAGGTTGGAGGCAGGGTTGTCAACTGTTTTTCGAAAAAGTCTGGAAGATTTTGAAAAAAATGTTTGGAAATGATTGGAAATGTCTGGATAGCTAAATTTTGAAGGTGGTGACCTTTTTTTTTGGTCGCCAGATCTCAATGTTGTAGATAACCAATAATCGTATGTTTCTGTCACTATGAGTGTTACGTACTCTGTCTGACTCTCAATTGAGCATACATCTTCGAAATTCGATATTATAAAAAGGTTTCAAACACTTCTGAAATCATAATTCATGAATTTTAATCATTACCTGCCAAATTACACCATGACCTATTTAAATTGTCATAGTTTCTTAGAACAATTTATGTCCTCTACCAAAAGTCTGGAATTGTCTGGAAGAAATGTCAAAAGTCTGGAAGTCTGGAAACCTAAAAAATGTCTGGCTAAACTCCAAAAAGTCTGGAAGATCCAGACAAAATCTGGAAGGTTGACATCACTGATTGGGGGTAACAGACGAATAAAATGCACTCTCTTTCACTGGACAAGCCGATCTGAGGGCCACCTATGGATTGTTGTAAAGAGTTAAACTTTTCGCTTACAATTTTTTCATGATTAGCTGTAATTGTAAAAGAAATACTATAAAACACTTGCAACATGCTACAAAATTGGGATATACCGTGCAAAAGACTGCAAAGTGAGTATTACTATTTTTTTTTGTAATTTCTTTATTTGAAACGGCTCATACCATGAGACTTTAAGGAGCCAAATCTGAGACTTTAGGGAGCCAATGATAATAATTAGGTAGACGAAATCATTCATGCCAATTCGGAAGGTCTCTACTCTGGCCACCAACGACCGACTGTCCCTGCTGCAAGTCGTCCCGTTAATCGGTCAGGTGGTTCAGGGGGAGGCTTCCAATTGCCATGCTATGGCAAGTATACATCTGTTTGTAGTTTTTCTCCCAGTGACGCATTTATGCCTTCCAGCTTTACATGTGCCTCGGATTGTGCGTTTTTCAAAACTAATGATGCACGCTTCGAAGCTGATGCCAGCCTTATGCTGCAGCCTACCGCTAACAGTTATTCATATATCGATGCTAACTCGGCGTTTTTTAACTGGGATTCGGGACGCACCTCTCAAAGCAATTGGGAAGTTCTTTACCCGGACCACCAACGACTGACTGTTCCTGCTTCAAGTCGTCCCGTTTATCAGTCAGGTGGTTCTGGGGAAGGCTTCCAATTGCCATTTCATGGCAAGTATCCTTCGGTTTTATGTATTCCATCTAGTCACACACCTCTGCCTTCCTATTTCGATCATGTAGTCCAAGTCCATCACAGCTAACACAAAACTGGAACGTCGTGTGATTTTCCTCGGACCCGAAGGGAATCTTCGAAGTTTGCTCTGACGACAAGGCGGTCCCCACACGACCAATATATTGATTATGATCTGAAGCGTTTTGCTTTCGCATGATGTTTTTTTAAATTAGCATATTTTTAAGGGTAAATAACTATTACACTTTTAACTTTTTATTTCCTTGAATAATATACGCTATGATTCCCATGATATGTACCTTTTAATAATCTCCATAAATTTATCGACAAAAATTCTCGATTTTCTGTCGTTTTTCTGACAAGAAAACTAACGTTTTTTTCAAAGAACTAAATGAATTACCAAATCAATTCAAAAGGTAAAGGTAAAGGAAGTAGAGCAGAGGTAATATGCCAATGTTTTATTATACAAAATTTCAAAATATTCATATTAAGGTTTTATTAACGACCCTTTACAATCCTTGTGGCATTCGTGTCTTCAAAACAAAAAAGATTTTCATATGCCTATATAAGCATGTTCAATCATCTGCCAACTGGCCAGGTATATACACGGATGTCGGAATACCTATGGTAAATTTTGAAATTTATATTTTTTTAAATTTTTAACAGGTTGCGCAGGTGATTCAACCAGAATAAACACAATCAACGACAAGGAACACATACATCTACAACAGCCTACACGAAGCCATAATGCCAGGTGTGACAAATTCTGCATCGGGAATACGCCGATTTATTGATCCAATAAATGCAGAGCTGATCATACTTTGGTAAAACTGCGGTGAATCCGTGCACCCATGGTGGATAATCTACATACATGCATAAAGAAAACATACAGTAATATAAATTATAACATCCATCCCCATTGTGCTACAAGTGTCGTTTCTACACCTACAGATCCTAGTCCAATCATGGCATGCAGATATTCGGACATAATTGGCACAAGATACGATCAATATTGGTGTTAAAGCGCTGTGCGTCGAATGCAGTGTCCTGAGTTAGCACAAATCAGCCTTGAGATTCTGCAGCCTCCTCATTGGGTGTTGCTTCAATACGGACGCGATAACTTATTTTCCAAACTTTTGTTTTAAGTGTCTATTCTCTGCTTTGAAATAACAAAATGTTGTTACCATTGACCATTGGCCCTAGATCAACCCTCACGAATCAAAGACACTTGCAATCTTATCGAACTTTGGAGTCTATGAACTTCACCGTTATCTAATTACATGCAAAGTGTCATAAGTGTCCACAGTCACGTCCACCGATTCTCGACTGGCTGCAGAAGGGATTCTAATAATAGAACCGTTATTACACGCGTAAGTACACTAGCATTGTGTTGTGATGGGATCTAGTGCGGCACGAACGAAGAAAAAAAGGCCACATGGCCGTCGTCGTGTGTCGCCGTGCCGGTATGTGACAATGTTTGTAAACATCACCAACAACAACAACAACAACAACAACAACAGTCGAACTAAACTAAGCGGTTCAGCAAATACTTTGCGCGTAACTTCCTCACTGGCCCTTGACAGTTTGTCTCTCTTCACTAGAGTCAACCCACCACACAGCAGTGTGTGATGATGAGACTAATTTGAGGTCAGATTCGAATCTAGGTCATCGAACGGAGACCGAAAACCATCAGCCAGTCAGCCAGTGATAGTACCAAGCCAAGAGTAGCAAAACGATTTATACTGGGATTGTTGTTGTTTTGAAGTGATGTCACTGATTAACGAGATCTCTTTACTGGGAACACGCATCTCAATTTCGTTACTTACAGTCATTCGTTCCCTGGGAAATCAACCCGGCATGACTGATGTTTATTTGCACTCGAAGTCGAAAACAAGCATTGATCACTCGAAATAGTCACTTTTTGATGAAGGGATACAATCAAATTCAAGGACGTTGGTGGTTTTCGGAAATTATTACAAAAATTTGAAAAAAAAAATGAAAATGGCATGGCAGGTTTTGTCGGGTTTCGAGAGTACATTCAACATCTCTTAGTCGTCATAATTTGTTTTCGATTTCCACGAAATAAACAGAACTGCCAAAGTCGTTCAACTCTGTTTCCAGGGGCTGATTTTGATTACCTACACCCATAGAAGAGGTTGCAAAAATCCAATGCCTATTTAGCACATCTCTGTGCCGATAATGCGCTGAAATGTGCACTGTGCCGAAGATGATATGTTTGAAAAACCGTAACTGGCATAAGGACTCGGCTCCCAACTAACATGATGCATGACCACTACATTCAAGCAAAACAAGAAAAACATTTTATGGGATTTCGTTCCTATTGGATAATTCATCCCAGAAACAAGAAAATAAAAATATAAACCACAGTGCCCGTAGGAAGAATCGAACTCAAATCACCAACCACATGGTCTTGCCAGACCGACATTTTAACCAGTGTACTATTTGAGCTTCATGTAGGAAGAGGGATATTTGTCATAGGCACTCTGCCACCGATCAATCACAAAAGAAACGCACGACAGTGGCTTCCTGGCGTTTGGCCTTCTTTCAAGGTACTCATTTGTCTTGCGATGGAAATGGGAAAGGGAACGGGAGTGGAGGAAACGGGAAACCCATTGAATGAGAACTGTGCTTGGCTTACTGCCTGCTATTACATACACACGCTACATATACACAGCTGATAAAGCCGGGCAGCTTGGCCGGTCGTTGTGTGCCGGAGAATTGAAGCAATGTTTTTGTTGTTGCTTTTGCTACATACACACGCACAGCTTAGCCGTGGTTGTTTGCCGGTAGATTGAATTGAAGCAATGTTTTTTTTGTTGCTTTTACTGCATACACAAGCACAGCTTGGCCGTGGTTGTTTGCCGGTAGATTGAAGGGATTGAATTAGAAGGATGTTTTTGTTGTTGCTTTTGCTACATTCACACGCACAGTGCTCGGTTCGCTGGCTGCCTGGTGTTGGCCGGTATTTATTTCCATCCTTCTTCGTCTTGTGATGCGATAGGGAGGGACGTGAAAGCGTTTTTATTTTGTTTCTTTCAGACATACGCAATTCGGTTAACTTGGGAGATTAATGTGGAACCGGTTCCGGGGAGGCAGACCGGTGCGACGGACTGAAATCCTCCGTTCGAACAGCGTCTTGTCTGTTGTGTGGTTGGCGGCGAAAGAGGACGACGGGTTGAGTCGAGCGACCGACGAACGAACGTCAAAGCCGTGGCGCAAAGCACATTGGCGAGAAGGAGATGGTCAGAGCGAGACAGATGTGAACAATGACAGATATTACCATGCTGGCAAACAGAGCTGCCAGTTGCATTGTTCAACTTAAAGAATATATGTATGATATGATTTCATCACTCATATCTCACATCCTTCTTCTACTCCATAAAAAAAATTCAAACATCATATTTTATTTCACTCAATTCATATTGAATAACAACAGGACATTGCTAATGTATTTTGTTAAGTCTGTTTACTATAGCTCGAAACAACACTTTGTTCTGTTCGGGAAACGTGCCGTAGACCTCATACCTGATCGTTTTTTAAATGAATCTTCTCATGCACTCTCTCTCCCTTCCTTTTATGATTTTTATTAATGCTCCAATCCAGTGCTAGCTATTTCTCCTAAGATAATGAGTTCACTGTTCATTCGTAATCCTTACCTTACAAAGCTATTTCCAGATTAATTCCGTAGTTCACTCAATCATATTTTTTAAATTTCGTATTGACAAATACACCCGTGTGTGGAAAATTTCAAATTCAATTCACTTCTCAGATTCACAAGCAAGACTAAGATCCCACACTCCCAAATACTTCAAATCATAGTCACATTTTAAATTTATAGTACAGCTGTGTTGTGACTTAATCAGACACATCTCTTTTTTGTCTTTTCTCAAATTCCTCTCGCAGGATCTTCAGCTTAAATTATCAATAGCTGAGGAGTCAAAACATCGGCTTTTTATACATACTTTTCTGAGTGAAGCGACGAATAAAAAGGAAATCGATATTCCACGGCCACATTCCTTTCAAATTATATATTTTTTAGAGTTGAATGTTTTATCTATTCACCAAACTATTCATCATCAATTTCGCACTCTACGGCATCTACCGAAACATCATTTTTGGTTTCACCTCAATGAAACTAAAATAAGTTTACAATGAACCGGTATCCGCCGGGATTTTTTGATCAGTAGTCTTGAATTATTCGAATCAACTTGACAAGAATTCAATGGTTTGATTGATGTACTTTCTTTCCATCAAGGTTCTTTTTTTTCCATTTTTTTTCAGGTTGCATTTCAAAAAATAATTCCTCGGTAACTTAACATCTGGTTTTATTCTACATGACAAACTGTTCTTTTCTTTCCACCATTTTTCTGAGCATTTTTCAATACATGAATTGCTATCCACCGAGCTATTAAGACTTATTGTCCGGTATCCGCCGGAATTTTCAATTCATAGTGATATACACCTAACAACAAAAACATTATTACGGATTCATCGATTTATTTGTTCTTCATTCAAAGTCGGTATCCGCCGAACTATTGAAACTCATTCACCGGTATCCGCCGGCTTTTTTCGAAGTCGGTATTCGCCGAACTGTTGATTCTCTCTTACCGGTATCCGCCGGTATTTTCTCTTATTCCATAGTCGGTATCCGCCGAACTATAATGAGCACTAACAGCCTATCATCCGGTATCCGCCGGAAATTTTCATGCCTAAGTCGGTATCCGCCGAACTTAGCAAACTATGGCTTTTTAGCCATCCGGTATCCGCCGGAATTTACTCCTAATCCATAGTCGGTATCCGCCGAACTATGATTAGCACTGTTAGCCATCCGGTATCCGCCGGAATTTGCTCTTAATCCATAGTCGGTATCCGCCGAACTATGATGAGCACTAACAGCCTATCATCCGGTATCCGCCGGAAATTTTCATGCTTAAGTCGGTATCCGCCGTACTTAGCAAACTATGGCTTATTAGCTATCCGGTATCCGCCGGAATTTACTCTTAATCCATAGTCGGTATCCGCCGAACTATGATGAGCACTATTAACCATCCGGTATCCGCCGGAATATTTCAAACTAAGCAACCACAAAAAAAAATTCACAAGTTGCTTCTAATTTTCGACTGCCATTTTTAATTTCACCAAAGAATCTGCTCGTCCATCACTTTCTTTTCAGTTCACTTCGATTCAAATCAACACTTTAATACACTTCCTGTGACGCTGGTCCTGTCACGGTCGCCAAAATGTGGAACCGGTTCCGGGGAGGCAGACCGGTGCGACGGACTGAAATCCTCCGTTCGAACAGCGTCTTGTCTGTTGTGTGGTTGGCGGCGAAAGAGGACGACGGGTTGAGTCGAGCGACCGACGAACGAACGTCAAAGCCGTGGCGCAAAGCACATTGGCGAGAAGGAGATGGTCAGAGCGAGACAGATGTGAACAATGACAGATATTACCATGCTGGCAAACAGAGCTGCCAGTTGCATTGTTCAACTTAAAGAATATATGTATGATATGATTTCATCACTCATATCTCACAATTAATGCCGGTGGGAGCAAATCGAATCAGCACCGATCGCGTTATCTTCTTGTACCAATGATGCTATGTAATTGACTACACGCCATTGGCACAGAGGCTGAATTTTGGGTGTACTCAAATCAATTAGGTTATTCCGAACGTTATCGTTCTGGTTTCTATCGTCGATGTCAATGTTCCAACTCTGCTGTGGTGTTTCATATTGCCTCAGTTAAACTGCAACCGACCTTCTATCTTATCATCAGAAATGGCCCCCGGGGAGGGGACAAAGTCTGTTATCAGAAGCTGGCATAGAAGTTTTGCCCTGCAACTGTTTGTTTCATAATGTATCGTAAACATAAACCCATTGAGTATATGGTGTACTTACCGGTTCCAGTATTTATAAGCTTTTTCCAGTATTCGAAAAAAAATGTCAATATCGCCATATTTGTCGACTTACCCTCTATATTTTCCGATTTTTACTCATCGATTATAAAACAGCCTTGGTATTTTGTTTGAAGACCGAATTACTTTCAAATGAGTTCTTTAAAAAAAAATTAAGAAAATTTTAGAGAAGAAGTTCGATAACGAAAATCTGAATTCGAAAAAAAAATTCATGTCCGTCCAAGTTCACTATTGACATTTTATCAAGCTGTAAACACATTCCAAGACAAGTTCAATGCGTAATAAGTCAGTAAAATACTGTAACTCTATAATACCACTCAAAAATTCGCAAAATCTGAAACCGCATCAAAACACCATATTGGAGCGAAACTTGAGAATGTTTTTGTTTTTTTTTTGTCCAGTAGGTTCCATCCAGTTGTATCGACTGAAAAAAAAACTACGACTCGAAAAATATGCTAGCATCAGTTAAACCTACGCTGACGATTCAAAACCGAAAGCATCGGAAGGAGAACAAAAAATCCGCTGTTTATTCAGCGATGCGGTTTGATCACGCGGCCAGTAGCTGACAAAACCCGTCAAAATGATGCAAGATAAACAGAAATACCTACCGAACTAAGAAGAATCGAAAACAAGCCGAATGTAAAGCAGTTTTCTTTTAATCGCTTTTTTCTCTCATTTTCTTGTCTATTATGGGAAGAAAATTAGAACAACCCCGATAGGTTGAGTGACTTTGTAGGTAGCTGCATTCATTTCATGGCACTGATCTAATTGTGGTTACTAATTGTTCAATCCCAATATAGATTGAGTGTAAAAGCATTATGAAAAAAGATAAATTTGTTCCATCAATTTAAAAAAATACTTAAAATTCTATTCTAATAAAAAGTGATGAACTAGATTTAAGCATACAATTGTTACCAACAAAACGAGTTTGGCTCCTTGAAGCCTAAAGGTATAAGCCGTTTCAAATAAAGATTTTTCAAAAAAAACTAAATTTATAAAAAAAATCCGTATACTGACATCATTGTTTTTATACTCTTTTATGAAATTCCACATTCCACCTGTGGTTATTTTTTAATCTGTTCGATGATACTTCATGTTAGGGAAAAATGGAAGCAGTTCGATTACGCTCAAAATTTGATCTCTTAATTTATTTTTCATTTTATTGTTTCAAATCTTAAATTTAGATTCTATTTAGCAAGGCGAGAGAAGCTCATAGGACCATTTCTTGTACCCAAATATTCCACCATTCATAATTCTAAGATTCAATTTTTTTCAATTGGTTCTAAAATTAGGGGCCCTATTACATAAGACGAGTCGAGTCATTGTCGAGTCGAGCGAAATGTCGTATTATGGTAGTCGAGTGAAACAGCTGAGTCATGAACCTTCAAGCAGTCGACTCAGTCGAGCTACTCGACTGAAATTTGACTCGACTGGTTTACTGTAATACCAAAATGGCTCACTCGAGTAAAATGACTCGTGACTCGTCTTATGTAAGGGCGCTATATAAAATCACTCTAATATGTGTTGTGAGCCTACTTGGTTCAATAATTCTACTGAATCAAAACAAACGAAAGATTCCCTTCAATTGAACCAATGTTTAAGGGAGGGAAACGATACTTCATCAATCAAAATGCCTCACTGAAGAAGATAGAAAATTGCTATCGAAATACCGGTATTTGAACTTTTCTTATGCCTTGGTCGAATTGAAGGGAATCTTTCGATGGCCCATGCCAAATTTGGTTTAATTTGTTCGATTCTTTCTCGAGTTATGCAAAAAATGTTCATAAAATGTTCTAATAAGCTCCTTTTCTCTTCATATTTCTCCACTCGTAGGTGGAAGGGATCTCAAATAGTAGTTTGTTGTACATATTCATATACCGTTCCATGCCAATCTCTAATTCATTTACCTTCTCGAGTACTGCAAACATGTCTATTAGACTGCCCCAAATTTGTATGGGAAATTCAAAACCTGTGAAATGTTATGCGCTGCAGGCTAAAATTGATCCTAGGCCTAGTACAAGATCTCATGCCAAATTTGGGCCAGATCGGATCACGGGAAGGGGTCGCTCAACGAGCCTGAAGTTTGTATGGGATTTTAAGACATTTTGTTCGGGAGAAACATGAAAAACCAGTTTTTCATCAATAACTTTGGTTCCCGTCGGCCGATTGCTTTCAAAAACGGGTTTTCTTAAAGCCTAAATTATGAAAAACATTTCATCCGAAGACTGCATATCGATAAGAGTTAAGACAAAAAAGTTATCAGGCTTCCAAAATGGGCTAACTTTTTTAAGGATGGTATTCATCACAGTAAATGAGTCGGGGCGGTCGAACTTATTGACGCCTCATTAGTAGTGATGAATACCACCGTAAAAAAAGTTAGCCCATTTTGGAAGTCCAATAACTTTTTTGTCTTAACTCTTATCGATATGCAGTCTTCGGATGAAATGTTTTTCATAATTTAGGCTTTAAGAAAACCCGTTTTTGAAAGAAATCGGCCGACGGGAACCAAAGTTATTGATGAAAAACTGGTTTTTCATGTTTCTCCCGAACAAAATGTCTCGAAATCCCATACAAACTTCAGGCTCGTTGAGCGACCCCTTCCCGTGATCCGATCTGGCCCAAATTTGGCATGAGATCTTGTACTAGGCCTAGGATCAATTTTAGCCTGCAGCGCATAACTTTTTCAAAAGTCGGGTCATTTGGGGCACTCTAATGTCTATTTTGATTGGGAGACCTCCTCACCACCTTCCTTTATAATACATTTTGTTTCATACAATTACAAAACATCTTCAAAATATCACATAATTTTTCATTCAAAATGATAAATCCTTTCATTATGTCAAAATTGGTTTCTGTTATAAATTTTATCCAGATCATTTGAAATTTGTTGGAATTGTGTAACATTTTATGATGATTTTTTATTGAAGCCCTTACTTTCTCAAATGGAAAATTTCTCGGAAAACCTTCCAAGTAAACATTTTTGTAGGTATAATTCTCAACAACTTCGCTATACGTTTCGTATGCATTGTAAAAAGAGCGTAAAAATCACAACATCAGCATTTACCAATTAATGTGGAGGCAGTATACATACATAATTTAAAACGATAAGAACTAAACGACTTGGACGATATTTGACACCTTATTCGTACATGCTGAAAGATAGCAAAAGAGCACAAGTGTTTGCTCTCAACGCATGCAAACCATTGCCAGCTACAATATGTAAAGCTTCTTTCATTGGAAAATTCTATCACATACACCACCTGATTTTCAGCAATCGCAGAGAGGACAACAAGTCTGTACCCAAGCAACCAAAAATTCCCATATCTGCTTAAACGCGTGCCTCCAAAGTTCAAATTTCGCAGAACAAAGGTTCCAAAGGGAATCGGAGGTCGAAGCAAGCCTTGCTCGTGATCGGACGTGTTTTTCAGTCGAGCGTTCGTTTTTCATTTGGGTTTGTTCCTGGCTCAGGAAAATATTCTATGCCTATAAGTCGGTTTTTTTTCGATAACTGGAGATTCGGGATGAATATGCCATTGCTCCTTAAAATCCCCTTGAGAAAAAGAAAAAAAAAAATAGCTGGAGATATCGTTGCTCTTATTTCGCGGTTGTGCTCCAATTCTGAGGAGAAATCAGGAAATAATTGGTGCTCCCAACAACGTAGGAAAAGCTAAGTATATATTTGAATTTTGTAAATATTATTTAAAAATACACGAGAGGACACGAAGTTGGCAAATTGGAAAAACAATTTTAAGGAGCGTGTTTATTATTGTTTTTTTTCTACCGCCCTGATTGGTTCCTTTTTCATTTATTTTTAGACGGCTGCTATTGAATGTGAATTTTCGCTAAACGTACTAACTTTAACACGAAAAATTTAAATGTGAAACAATGTTTTTAAACTTTTTAACGGATTCTGATTCGATCTGATATAAACTAGTTTTTAATCAAGGTGTTTTACCCAAATAATAAATAAACAAATTTTTATAAACTGTGAACGAACCAGAAGTGTGCCAAGTAAAATCCACAGTTTTAGAAGCTTTCTACGTTTTGCGCAGTTATAAATGTTGTCTATAAGGTAAATTTCCTATTCTACAAATTGTATATTCGACGAATTTAGCGATATAACATTTTTTACAAGCCGTATATAAAATTTAAGCATGTTGAATAGTATTGGGTTTTTCCATGAAATCTTTTGAACACATTGTTTAAAAAGATTTCATGGAGGTTTTAAACACGTTCTTTCTTTTTTATCTATATTTCTTTTCAGAAGCGAGCAATGGCGAGCAATCCAAGGTCGATGACCAGAAATGTGGTGCACAGAAATCCAAAATTTTAAGGTCCTACAATTAATAGAAATTTTAGTAATAGTTTTGGTTTTTTAACCGAAAAAAAAATTCCATTGGATTTTGGATTTCTATGTGAAATTACCTTATTTCCAGTCTAATAAGGAAGAATAATTCAGAATCGGCATCTAGGAGCTTACTATTATTTAGCAATTGATCTCCCAGCGTAAGAACTGTCCTATCACGGGAACGTATGTTATTGTTGTCCACGTTCCTTCCTCCCTGTGCTCCAGTTGTCTTTGCGTTCAATACTGCACAGTGGGCCCGGCCTAGTTAAGATGGAATCTACAAATCTAATCTATGGACTTGAAGTTTCAAAATGTTCCTCAAATAGCCTTTTTGTGACATGTCAATCACATTGATTCAGTTTAAAAGTTACAAAGTGGGTCTCAAATAGCCTTCTATGGACTTGAAGTTCCAAAATGTTCCTTGGAGGTGGATTTATCGGTATAAAATTCTATGCCGGACGGGCGTTAACAACATTAACAAAAATTATTAATTCTAATAATTGGCATTGTCCTCCCAGCGCATGAGACGGAATACTATGTAAATAAAAATAATGTCCTCCCAGCGCAACCGCATTGCATAGGTCTGAAAGAACCAAATAAAACATATCCCATATCCTATCACAAGACAAAGGAAGATAGAAACACTGTGTATGTACCGGTATTAGAAAAAAAACCAAACTTTATTTATAACCGACGGCAAAAAAACAACCAGTTTCTAGTTTCACGACTCAGATGGTGCACTGGGTAAGATATTGGACTGGCAAGCCGAGATGAGATGTTGCTGTGAGTTCGATTCTCACTATTTTTTTTATGAATAATCCAATACGATGAAAATTCCAAAGAATATTTTTCTTGTTTCGCTTGAATGTAGTGGTATTGGTTAGTGGTAATTATGGATTTTACAATCGTATCATCTTTGGTACAGTACAATTTTTAGCTCATTTTTGGCACCGAGATTTGGTAAATAGGCATTGGATTTTTGGAACCTCTTCTATGGGTGTAGATATAACGATTCGCAGTAACGTTGTAAAGGACTTGAGTTTTCATAATGCGATTTAAATTTTTTTCAACTGCCAAATTTCGGAAACTGGAAATCTGTATTATTTCTATAGATTTCAAAATTTCATCAGAACTTTTAATCTTAATCGATCACAATGTTTGGTAGTTTTTAAAACCGCATTAGAAAAAAATGAAGTTTTGTATACTACGCACTATCATTTTTTAAACGACAATTCTGGCACATAATTGCAAATTATTATCCTTTTTTGAATAATTCGTTTGTATTACACGCCTTCAAATATGATAGATTTTAGGAATCGTGATAATGATTTCATTGAAATCTGTATAAAAAAATTGGGAAATTGAAGGGTTCCAGGATACGTTTCGACCCAAAATAGTATTTAGTAGGTAATAGAATGGTAAATCATCCTAAAGTTTAAGATTCTTGAATATTTTAAGAAAACCTTCACTTCCTCAGGCAGTTCGGAATACCTCAATTGCCCTACACTAGCCAAAACTGTTCATATAACTATTCAAGCTGCATCATTCAAATAATTCCAATGAGTTAAATTCCGTCCAGGAAACAATCAGAATCCCTCTGAAACAACCCAAAAAAACCATATGCCCTTCCGTACGTCCGGGTGTTTGTTTATCCACACCCCGGGGAGCGCAACTCGACTCTCCTTGACGGTACAACGTGAAGGTCATATCGCTTCCTTGTTGTCTCGGGGAGAAACGGATGTCGCCGCTGCTGTTGCCAATCCCAAGTTACCAAGAAGAAAGACGAATTGGTGGTCCCTGGTGTCACCAATAATGGAGATAAAACAATGCAAATTTCCGTCGAAACCCGAAATATTTACCCAATTTCCGATAGCAGCAAATTTTCTACTTGTACGGCCATGTCTGTCGATCTTCGGGTCTGATATGGATGTTTCGGAGCACTGTCAGCCAGCTTTAGCGATTTGCCTTTCGGCGACTTTCCAACTGCTGAACCGTTATCCGTGGTGGCACTTGTGCCTTGTTGCTAAATGGACAGAGCACTGGAATTTTATTTCCTACGCAATGCTCTTTCAGGGAACTCTGCACTGACTTTAGGACTCACTTTTTCACGATTCGTAACAAATCAACCGAACCTTCGGTGTGGATAATTCACCTTAACTTCCCAAACCATTCACACACTACAGCCAAATTTTCCCCAAAGAGGTGTCTATATTTGGATCACTGCGAAGCGAAGCACACGATTTGTCGATGGTTTTTTTTCCTACACGGCAGCAACGATGAAACCGAAAGTGTTGACCGTAATTCGGGTGCCGTAAAGAAATAATACTCTGCCGACGAAACTAACTAATATGTGCCGCGGTGGGTGATTTCTCTCCTATGATGGGTCAGATCTTTTTGGGAAGGTAATGTTCCGCGATTTCCTAGGAGGCAA
The DNA here is from genome assembly GCF_029784155.1 of Uranotaenia lowii. Lineage (NCBI taxonomy): Eukaryota > Metazoa > Arthropoda > Insecta > Diptera > Culicidae > Uranotaenia > Uranotaenia lowii. Next base: position 70,773,739 of record NC_073692.1, on the reverse strand, counting down.
ACACGCGTTTACGTTGACTGTATCACAAACTTCTTAAAGCTGCAAGAACTGTTGGGGGAACAGTTTCCCAACAAAACTAGACACACAGATCGTCCAAACAACGAACTAGACTCGAGGGGTTCGCTTAACCGAATGCGACTGTCGAACGGCCGGATGGATCGCTTCCCTAGGTCCGTTTATGTAGTTGTTGTATTTCTGCTGTGCTGTTGTTGTTGTAGCTTTAGGTAGGTTTCCATCCAACTTCTCTGTTGTTGCTCTTTGGTGTTTTGGTTTGGATTTGCTCCGCACTCTGCTGTGTGTAGAACAACGCAGCACCGAGACGCTCTCATCTCAAACTTGGTTGTTATTGCCTTTTTTTGCATATACTTTTTTCTTAGGGAAACACCAAACATTGAGTCCAAGCGAGAGACCGACGACGCGGTGCGAATCGTATGTATCGGCGGCGTGAGTAAGAGAACAGAAGTTCAACAGCTTGAGAGATAAACATAATTCGCACAAAGACTGCTACCGAAAGATACACAACATAGTCTGGTTGAAATGTTGCATACGATGTTGCTCTGCGACATAATCATGGAAGGAGTTTGGACTTGTTGTCTAAGTTTTGTTGAACTATCCAATACTTCCATACTTTAAAGATTATCATTTTACGATCAATTGTGATATTTGGGAAACTAAATACTTTGTCCAGGATTAACCCGGGTTGAAACAGTGTTAAAATAAGCCAGCCTGAACGAATGAAAAAAAATCAGAAACTAATTCGATCCATCTTAAATTGTAAAAATTATTTCAAAGATAATATGCTTGTTTTTGGACTTATGCACATCACACCTACTCAGCAATCAACACATTTATACAAACCTTGTCCTTCATTTAGATTGTTTCAGAATAAGGGCCAATGAATTTATATCAAACTCCTCATCCAGCAGGAGTAATTCAGTTTGACATATTTCTTGGAAACAATTTGAGTTTTCCTATTGTCCGTCTACAATCTCGCCAAACTGAAGATTTGTTTATTTGATGGATCTTTTTCGTGTTTTTATCGAAGCAGTTTTGCCATGTAATATATGAATTGAACATATAAAACAGCGAAACTTTCACTTCTTAAATACTGTTTTGCCTTTTATCGCTAAACGATTTTGCAAATAAGGCGTATAAGAAGTGGTTAGTGTTCAAATACATATGTCATGAGTTTTGTTATAATAACCCTCAAGAGTGATTTTAATACAGTCGAGTTTCCAGTGCCTTAAATATCACAAAAAAATCGTAAAAAAATGATAAGAAGAATGACTGAAAAGATTTTTTATTAGTTACAAATAAAAAAGTGGAGAAATAAACCGTCAATTTTTATCGAGCAATTTCCGTACACACGAGAGTGTTGCACTCGGTCTATACGAATTGTAATCAGAAGCTGGTTTTCCCGGTTTTGGGATGGCGATGACTTTTATCTTTCTTCAGTCATGCGGCACAATGTTCATCTCTAAACACTGATTGAATGAATTTCTGAAAGCGTTTCTTAGCGGTGTCTAGCTGATTCTTAAACAAGTTTAATTTGATTCTGTCCTGTCCGGGAGCTGAATTGTTGCAAGACCAGAACGCATGTAAAAGTTCGACCATCGAAAATTCCTCCTCCGTTTCGGAACTATTTTGTGTATCTGTATAGAGTGATTTCGCATGCTTCGTGCTGTTCTCAAAAGCATGTGCAGAGTTTACTAGATAACTCATGCACGAATCGTCTCCAATATTCACGTCTCTTGCCCCTGATCAAGTTCCAAGGCCGAATAACGTTGCCATTCTTCGGTAATCCGGTTTTGCGAAACTCAACAAACGCCTTGAACTTTTCTAGTCGCGTACATGAGCAATCTCCATCCCACCACGGAGAGGGAAGCCGTTTATGTATCGTCGATGTCTCATTCCGCCTGACCTATGTCCTATTGCACAGTCCACAATCGTCCCGGAAATAAAGCTGTACTCTTCCTTCGGCGGCAGTTTATCTGTTGAGTCGATGGCTTCAATGACAAACGATGTTTACTTTATCCAATCTGTATTCTTTGTGAGCTCATAAGGAATATTGATCACTTCGGGTGGACTACGACCACTGGCACTGGTGATAGAAATATTGATAAACAAATGATCGCTTCCCTGAGGGTCTTGGATTACCTTCCACTTACAATCCAAGCTCAGAGAAGAAGAAGCTAAAGAAAGATCTGAAATACTGTGCTATGATTGAGATCTATTAATCCGAGTCACTCCCCCTTCACGATCATGAGCTACCCTACCCACGCCATGGGAGTAGAAGTCTCCCAGAACTAACCGGGGTTCTAAAAGAAGTTGAACAATATTCACCAATTGGTTCCGGCTCACGCGTATATTTGGCGGAATATAGACGGAGGCTAGGCAAAGGTCTTGGCCTTTAATTCTAGCTCAGCGAAAAACGACTTCAATAGCCGGAGATGGTTGATGTGAAATACGATGGAATGGCATTTCTTGATCCTCAAAAGAACGCCACCCCCTCGTTGGTCATTAAGATCCAAGCGAATAATATTGTGGCTACGGAAGTTGAAATCTATGTTTGGAGGCAGCCAAGTCTCGCATAAAGCGAACACATCACAATTGATATTGTGGTGAAACCTCAAAGGACGAGTTATTTATCAAAAGAAATTGCTTCTGCGATGAGAATTATAATGAGAGCCTTCTTCTTCAAGAATTCTCTCAAAAGAGGTACACACATATTAAACAAAGTCCTCCATCCCCCACAATTTTCGAAAATTTCATCTTACCGTCAGCCGAAAAGCTGGGCACACCATTCGAGGATGGATCAGATTTCTCTGAGAATTGTTGCTTCCCTGTTAACCACTTTGATGATCCTGAATTCTGAACGGAAGCCTGAGGTTTTGACTTCACAGTTAGTGTAGTAAAGTCATTCGAGGACGGATTAAAACCTGGAGGTCTCAGAATAAGAGGGATGGAATTACTATTTTCACTTTGAGGAAATTGCGAATGGCTTCGAAGTGTACAATGAACGCTTTGAAGCTTCATTCAAACTTCGAGAGCCATGCTCCGTTTACACTGCACTGACGAGATAGCAGCCATTTACTGCACCTTGGAACACATTCGCCCACTGCCCGTAGACTGTTATTTCATCTTTTCGGATAGTCTCAGTTCCATCTTCTACTATAAATTTCAGAGGTATTAGGTACTCTGATCGAAAATTGGTATAGAATTACCTTAGCTTGGATCCCGTCTCATTGTCTTATTCAAGGCAATGAGAAGGCGGACTCTTTGGTTAAGGTTACAAGGTGAAATCTTTAAAGCGGGCCATAGACTACACAAATTGGCCTGTACAAATTCGATGATTCCGCGTCGATTGTTTGATCTATGCTCGCCCACACACTATACAAACATATTTCACGCGAACAAAATGATTGATGGCGAAAACAGCAACAGCAACAAAAAAACCATCTCATCCGCTTAAAGCGGGCCACAGACTACACAACATTTGTACAAATGCGATGAAATTCGATGAAATTTTGTCGCTGTGAGCACGATTTGCATAGTGTATGGCACTGCTTGAATGAGCGCCCAAACGGTTGGAGTAAAATCGGTCGGGATCGAAATATTTTGTACAAAACATTCTCCCAGCCGGGGTGGAGATGGTTTTTTTTTGTTGCTGTTGCTGTTTTCGCCAGCAATCATTTGTGTTCGCGTGAAATATGTTTGTATAGTGTGTGGGCGAGCATAGATCAAACAATCGACGCGGAACATCGAATTTGTACAGGCCAATTTGTGTAGTCTATGGCCCGCTTAAGAGGATAAAAACTCAGGCTTCTTCGATTCTCTTGATTTTTGCTCACTTTTTCTCATTTGCTTGTCAAACGCCTAAGAGAAACATGCTTTCTCACACTTAAACCGATCAAGAAGCCCACGTTTTGTTGCAGAGCATTTCAAAAACGCAGTCACCCAATTTCATTCTCGAAGGGAGAAATGTTCATCAGCTTCTCAGTTACTGGCTGAGAAATCAACGATTGAAAAGAGATGGACGCTTCGGTTGTGGTTTATTTCAACACTTGCTGGCAGGGTTGCCAACATATATTTTCAAAAATCAGGGAACTGGCGAAATAAAAATCAGGCAAAATCAGGCAACGTAAAATTAACGGAAATTTTGCTCTAAGTGATGACCTTTTTTTTCCGTCACCGCTCCACATTTTCACTCTAATATGGTGTAGTGAGCCTACTTAGTTGAATAATTCTACTGCATCAAAGCAATCGAAAGATTCCCTTTAATTCTCTTTTTAAATAAAAATTAACGGGAATCTTTCGATTACTTTGATTCAGCCACATTTTCACTTTTTTACTTCAGCTATGGTACCTACTTAAGTTTCTTACTACCCATTTTTAACGACATTCGCAAAAATCAGGCAAAATCAGGCATATTTTCAATAATCAGGGAAATTCAATGGCTTATCAGGTTGTCAGGCAGAGCCTCGAAAAATCAGGCAACGCCTGAAAAATCAGGCACATTGGCATCTCTGCTTGCTGGGGCCAATGTTCCATAATTTCATATAGAAAGAGGACGGTTCAATCGCACATTAAAGCTGTCCACGTGATTTGGTGAAACGGCCAAATTTCATATGCATTTCTTTTTCTCTTAGGAGCGATGAGAATAGTAAAACTATGCCCTTGCCTTCACTGAGCAATTCATTTCACTGATCACACGTAGCGCTGATGAGGTGTTTTCAGAGTCACAAAACAACAGTGCTCTGACAGTAGACAGTTCATTCGTTAGAGAAAAAAATTCTCTTGGCTCTCTCAGCAGCAGATGATAAAATGCTCTTTAAAAATCTCCTCACAATTATTAGGAGCGAGAAAGTTCACTGTCTCCTTTTGGGCAAGATGAGCAAAATGAAGCCTGATAAAAACTTACTTTTCAATACCTCGTACTTTAGCGATTAACGCTTGGCAGTTTAGCTGGGCTAATGGCACACTGGGACGTTGGCTCCATACGATTATTCCCAAGGTTCTCACGAAGGCATGGCTTATGCATTTTAGCTTGAATCGCGATTCCATTCGCGTGGTTTCGCGGTCATGTCAAATCACTGCCGGCTTGACGCGCATTTGTTCCGTATACATCTAGCTGCAACCAATTTTTGCATTTGTGGGGATAGCTACTACGACCTCGATCATATTGTGTGGACGTGTGGTCGTATGAACGGTTTAATGGATCGAGGGCTTGACAACCGGATACTCTTAAGGCCCGAAGTAAACTACTTGGTGTTGCATTTTCAGACATCTTGGCCAACTTTGATCTTGAATATGTGTACCCTATTTACAAATATCTTGAAACGTCTGACATTTAAATTTTTTGCCAAATAAGTTACGAAGTTACGGTCTTCAACAAAGTTGTTCTGCGAAAAAAATTAGAAATTGGAAAAAAAAAACTTGACCTCGGTTCCACAGAAGAATAAAAAAAGATGTCGTTTTTTCAGTACAAAATATTCAATTTTCTCATTAAAACCTAAAACTTCAAATTCACTCATATAAACGATACTTAAAAAATCTGCAAAAAATCGTGCAAGAGTTTTGAACCAAAACGAAACTTTTTTTGCCCCAGGGTTTGAGAAATTTAAAAATGACCCCAAGTCGACTCAGTCTATTGGACATGGCGAATTATTTAGGTGCGAGAAATAAATCTATGATTATTTGAGAAACCACCCTCCAGAGAGGATCATGTTACATAAATAAAAACAAAGTTATAATACAATTTTCTTGGAAGTTCCGATAATTCAACAACAAACAGAAAAAAAACAATTTTTTGACATAACTGGAAAAATAATCAAGCAAATGAAACCAAATTTGAAATGGGAAGGTATTTGGGTACGAGTTATGGTTACAGACCCTTCTGCCTTGCAGTGTGGAGAGGGGAGAGACGGAGGAAGTTCCTCATAAACGGTGTGGCATTGCTTAAGAACTTCTCAACCAATTGAACCAAATTTAGAACAGTGAATCCCCGATTTTGTCACGCATCGATTATGACTGCCCTCGATTTTGGCAACCCCCAATTTTGTCACATTTTTTTATTTAATGTAAAAATACTCAGATTCAAACCTTTTTCTTCTGGGATGATTATAAATTGATATCGCGTCAATAAACAATATTTTTATACAACATGAAAACATCGATAGCGACTTAAGAATGACACAAAGAAAAGGTGTCCGATTTAATACAAGTGTTTCAATTCACATCTGAACAGTAATAGAGTTGAAAAATACAATCAAAATAATAAATATAACGACACAATAAATCATCGATATTATCAACAAGCTTGTTTAAGACCCTCGGAGCCAAAAAGTTATAATTGCGAAATAGCTTATTTCGAGAAAACACGCTTTAAAGTAATTGTGTTATTCCAATTTTCATATATTTTTCGAAAACTTGTATTGCTCTTTCGAACGCAAAAGTAGGTTTGTAAATGTTATAAAATGATGTATTCCTGCAGGTGGAGGTCGGATGAAGAAATATGGTTTTAATAAAAGATCGAGTATACACATTCAAGATACTAATGAACAAGAATTTATTTTCTTATTTGAAATAGGGTTTCGTTTGCTCTCGCTCTCTTAATCGATGAAAGCTTAGTTCATCTTATGCATTGTTCGTTTAAATGCAACAGTAAATAAAACTCTAAAAATCCTCAAAAAACAATAAAAAAGTT
>NC_073692.1:70737859-70766533 GCF_029784155.1 Uranotaenia lowii | reverse complement strand
TGTCATTTTTGTCATTTTTGTCATTTTTGTCATTTTTGTCCTTTTTGTCATTTTTGTCATTTTTGACATTTTTGTCATTTTTGTCATTTTTGTCATTTTTGTCATTTTTGTCATTTTTGTCATTTTTGTCATTTTTGTCATTTTTGTCATTTTTGTCATTTTTGTCATTTTTGTCATTTTTGTCATTTTTGTCATTTTTGTCATTTTTGTCATTTTTGTCATTTTTGTCATTTTTGTCATTTTTGTCATTTTTGTCATTTTTGTTATTTTTGTCATTTTTGTCATTTTTGTCATTTTTGTCATTTTTGTCATTTTTGTCATTTTTGTCATTTTTGTCATTTTTGTCATTTTTGTCATTTTTGTCATTTTTGTCATTTTTGTCATTTTTGTCATTTTTGTCATTTTTGTCATTTTTGTCATTTTTGTCATTTTTGTCATTTTTGTCATTTTTGTCATTTTTGTCATTTTTGTCATTTTTGTCATTTTTGTCATTTTTGTCATTTTTGTCATTTTTGTCATTTTTGTCATTTTTGTCATTTTTGTCATTTTTGTCATTTTTGTCATTTTTGTCATTTTTGTCATTTTTGTCATTTTTGTCATTTTTGTCATTTTTGTCATTTTTGTCATTTTTGTCATTTTTGTCATTTTTGTCATTTTTGTCATTTTTGTCATTTTTTGTCATTTTTGTCATTTTTGTCATTTTTGTCATTTTTGTCATTTTTGTCATTTTTGTCATTTTTGTCATTTTTGTCATTTTTGTCATTTTTGTCATTTTTGTCATTTTTGTCATTTTTGTCATTTTTGTCATTTTTGTCATTTTTGTCATTTTTGTCATTTTTGTCATTTTTGTCATTTTTGTCATTTTTGTCATTTTTGTCATTTTTGTCATTTTTGTCATTTTTGTCATTTTTGTCATTTTTGTCATTTTTGTCATTTTTGTCATTTTTGTCATTTTTGTCATTTTTGTCATTTTTGTCATTTTTGTCATTTTTGTCATTTTTGTCATTTTTGTCATTTTTGTCATTTTTGTCATTTTTGTCATTTTTGTCATTTTTGTCATTTTTGTCTTTTTTGTCATTTTTGTCATTTTTGTTATTTTTGTCATTTTTGTCATTTTTGTCATTTTTGTCATTTTTGTCATTTTTGTCATTTTTGTCATTTTTGTCATTTTTGTCATTTTTGTCATTTTTGTCATTTTTGTCATTTTTGTCATTTTTGTCATTTTTGTCATTTTTGTCATTTTTGTCATTTTTGTCATTTTTGTCATTTTTGTCATTTTTGTCATTTTTGTCATTTTTGTCATTTTTGTCATTTTTGTCATTTTTGTCATTTTTGTCATTTTTGTCATTTTTGTCATTTTTGTCATTTTTGTCATTTTTGTCATTTTTGTCATTTTTGTCATTATTTTTCTTCATAAACAGCACACTCAATCCAACTTAATTTGTCACGATCTTGAAGAGCTCATGGGGAGTGAAATTATTTCATATCTGCTCAAGGAAATTCAATCAACACTTGAAGGCTCAAATTAAAAAAAAAAGTTGCTTCACCAAACTCAAACAGCTGTACCCAAGGTTGCCGAAAAAAGTTCAGTGTTTTTGCGAAAATAAATTCGGACATTCTGTGATTTCAGCCAGAAATTCTTCGATTGTTTTTGGAGTCATTAAGAAATGAGTATTTATCACGTTTCTAATGAGAAAAATCAATTGACATTACCAATCTTAGCATGATTTTCCAAAACAAAGTTAGAAATCCAAAATTTTAAGTTGATATAAAATTTTTTTTTTTGGAAATACGAACATAATTTTCAAAATCTGTGGAATCTGTCAATATCTTCAAAGTTCTGTGTTCTGGGACACAGATTCTGTGATGAAAATTTGTTCAAAATTCTGTGCAATTATAGATTTTCCTATGATTTCGGCATCCTTGCCTGTAACTTGCAATTTCTTCGACATAATTTCATCAAATGAGTTATTAGGAGTTTTGAACGCGAGAAAATCAAAACTAATAAGTCCTTACACACAAAATTTTCGAGGCCGGAATTTAGCAAAATTTTGCTCAAATTTGACCAGCTAAAAACTTAGCAACCAATTTAGCAATATTTTTTAACTAAAGTTTTAGTAAACGAGAAAAAAGTTAGCCGCCGCAGTTTTTGCTCAAATTTCTAGCAAAAACCGGAGAAAAAGATTGTCCGGATCCGTAATTTCATGTTTTGTTATTTTTTCTCTGGAGAATCAGGGGAATGTTTGATTATTGACTAGAATACACAAATCATTAAACTTTTAGTTTATTTTTCATACTTTTTTCGTGACTTTATTAAACACTTTTTTGTAAAATGTAATTAAATTAGTACCGTTCTGGAAATGTACCTTCCGGCAAGGGAAATGCCAAGTTTCCGACCTTAACTAACGAATTCGCCGGATGCAACCCTCAAAATTTCCGGACAGTTGCTAAAATCTGTCGTTTTCGCTGCCAGTTGTAACCTGTTAGAAAAAAAACAAGAAATTTTCAATTTAAAAATCCAAAATTTGCGCTTTATATGATCGGCCCTTACCTGTCCGAATCCGGTGTTGATTTGGCTATCATTTTGTCGTTTACTTAGCCACAACGAGAACCGTCAGCATCGAACTCCAGAACCGCACTTAATCGCGTCAAGTTGTTATTTTATTGATCAACCGGCGGCGGCTGCTGTCCATAAACAAAGCGGCTAGAAAAATTTTGTTTTGCTCAAATCAAGTAAAATGAACCTTTTTATTGCTAAAATCAAGTAAATTGAACTTTTTGCTAACTCAACAGTAAAAAAATATTTTTGCTAAGGGAAAGTAACAGCCAAATTTTGCTAAGTGGAGCCCCGAAAGTTTTGTGTGTACACTTTAAATTTTTGCCTCGATTTCCAGCAAAAAAAATATGCTGGAAACGTTCAGCAATCCAAATTTTTGCTGGAAACCAGCAATCCGTTTTTTAATTGCTGGATTTTTCAGTTGTATTTTTGTCATTTCTGCTGAAAAATCAGTAATCGGTTTTCAAATTGCTGGACTTTCCAGCAGTTGCTCTAGTTTGCTGGAAAATCAGCAATCGAGTTGTCACATTGGAGTCTGTTTGTTTTCGTACGCTGAAGAAAGGTGAGACTTTATTTTACGAGTTTTGGTTAGATTAATATAATTATTTTTATTTTCCTCTATATTCTAGCAACCAGACATAAGTCAAGGGTGAGTTTTTATTGGACAGATACTAATCAGAACTCTTTTCTCAGGTAGCGAATGATCAACACTCTGGCACAAAGCTCGCACTCCAGAGCCGGCGTTGGAAAATAAAAAAAAAAAGTTCTTGAAAATAAACAAAAAATAATTTAAAAATGGAAGAAACTAATTCTTTTTCATTGCTCATTATATCCACAGCTAGTATTAAATATTTAATTTAGAATTGAAGTATAAATTTGGTACTAAATACAGCCGGTTGTTTTGAAAGAAATAGCTGGTTTCCAGCAATCTGGTTTGCTGATTTTCCAGCAATTAGAATTGCTGGAAACCAGCATTAACGTTTGCTGTTTTTTCCAGCAATTTAAATTGCTGGAAATTTTGCTGGAAAGTCAGCGGGACAAAAACCAGCAAAATTTTGCTGGTTTCCAGCAAAAAAAAATTTGCTGTGTAGCCTTTATAGTTTCAGCTGACTCACGATAAAGTCCCAAGGTCTAAAATAGCAGATTAGTGTCAATCTACCTAATGTAATCAGATTTGGATCACAACGCGTTTTAATGCTTGGTTATTCAACTTACCCGCATCGAAAGCAATGGATATTAGATTTCATTTCATCAATGATAAATTGGTTCATATTTTCTCGGTGCGCTAGTGATTAAAATAAATAGCAAATTTATATTCAATGAAACTTTCATTGACCGTGTTGTTGGAACAGAATCAGTATTAATGAACGTGTCAGCAGCACTCTCTGATCCACGACGGACCAGAGGAACCAATCCAATCGTGAGCCCCTCCTCTCTTTCCCCTGCTCAATCCGTGTCGTATGGGAATAACTACTATGGCCATGATGATGGAACCGGGTGGTGTTAAGTGCCCGCCTGAGACACCCGACAGTATCGATCGACTGTTTTCCTATTAATCACTGTCAGTGTGCATCCTATCCTGCAATATCCCATCGACAATCCCTGCGATTCGTCTTGCCAGCTTTGGGTAGCTACCCAAAGTCTATTTCCTTATCGCACGACTTCAGGCCTTACGCGCCAATCCAACTAAGTGGGAGAAAGAGCCTCCCTGGCTGGCGAAGAAAGTTATGAATTATGGATGCCCTGTGCGGGGCCATTCTGTCTTTTCTTCCTTTGGGCGTCCTGATAAAGTGTGTAGACTCAGATGTCCGGCCGTGTTATTTGTGCTGGAGATGTGATTAAAATCTCGTCTTTCATCAACTGACGGTTACCACCCTCGTTATTCCTTGACGTTGGTACCTAGTTGGCCCGTTATTGCAGCATCAGCCCGGAGAAAGACGTTTGCCTCAAACCAAACCGTCAGCCAACGACAAACGAAAACCTTGATCTCGCAACCCATTCCCGGTTTCCACAACGCGTCAACAACATTCCTCCGATAATGGGCTCATCAAAATCATGCCGCCCCGTTTCTGCTGCTGGTGGACGATGAACGCAACAACACGCAAAACCACCATCCGTCCATCATGCGGACACCGGACTGATTTGCGACCAGCCAGCAGACCCACACCTTTTGCTCAACCTCGGTACCTGATTGCAGTTAGGGAGACATCCTTGGGAAGGGATGCTTACAATTCGAAAGATTTTTTGAGTTTTTTATTTGAGTTATAGCATATTACACCAGATTTTCTCTTTTTCAAAAACTTTACCAGAAAAGATAGCTTTGATTTTTTTTAAAGATGTAATTAATTCGTTTATTTCAAAAATTTGAAGCCAAGTTTAAGGATTGATTTTTTAAAGACACTTATACATCTCTAGGATTCTTCAAATTTCATACTTTTTTTGACGATTTCTTCAGATTTCTAGAAATTTATTTAAATGCAAAACACAATAACTTTAAAGCGTGTTTTCTCGAAATAAGCGTTTATGCACTTATACCCTTTAGGCTCCAAGAGCCTCATTTGACTTAGATAAGTGTTCTTGAGGAATTTTAAATTGATTTAACTTTGGACCTAGCTTCGCCCTTTAAAAGTTAAAAAAGGCAGTTCAAATGTTTATTGAAACGAACTTTTACACCCCGTTTTCTACATTTCGTGGTAAATGGGCAAATAATTGAGAAAGTGGATTATCTTGGCAGCTAATTGAATCCAGATGGGCATCGAAGACGAGGCAGGTCCAGAAGCGCGTGGCGGCGTAGTCTTTATTTTTATTAGTTGATCACCCAGGTGGTAAATCCTTTTGAAGGACTGCATTCCAAGGCACGGCGAGCCACCGCGTCTCCCCAGTATGCTACTCTGTGCCTATGGCTGCAATTGTTCGACTCTAGACACTATATACCCCTACGCCATAAAGTCCACCTGGAGCCTTTGGCCAAAATTCCCTTCCGGCCCTCCAACTTAAACTATACCCGAAATGAGAGCTTCAGCGCTCATCGGCTTACTCGATTTCAAGTCAAAACTCCACCATATATACCCTGCCTCTTGTTACGATTTAAGACTAAGGACCTCTCCTCTGACAACTTGAGGTCCGGGCTTCACTCGTAACTCGATTCTCGCTTGGTTACCAGGACTATCGTGTGCTCTGCCTCTATCCGAGTCCACTTTTAGAGACCAGTCACCTCTCCTCTAACGACTTGAGGTCTCGGCTCCACTTGGTTTGGCTCGAGGCCCTCTTTTTTTCCCGTTCGTGTGCCGATCGAGAGCAGCTTATCCTGGATACGCGCATGTAACAGCTGTAAGCGCCAGATGATATTTACTTCCCCTACACACAAGGTTTTATAAATTTCTTGCGTTAAATGTAAATTTTCTTTATTTATAGTTATATCGCAGTGAGTGTCATTTGTATGTTAAGTTTTTTCTCCCAAAAGTAGTCTCCAGATAATTAAGCCCCATGCTGTGAGACACAAACACCGACCAAGCTTAGGAACTCGACCACCAGATGGCCGTCAGCTGAACCCGTTGCACAGTGGTCCAGAAATGAAATTTAGCGGGAAACAATTATTTGCGCTCTTGCCTTAGGTTTAAGACATTTGGTGTCCAAGACAAAGTTGTACAACATCACAAGGCGCTACTTTTGAATGAAACATTTTTAGGGTGGTTCCTAAAACTCCTTAGATACGAAAATTATTTTTTTACTGTAAGAAGATAGTGCTGTATTATGTTCAGCATTTATGTAGAACAACATAATTTATGAAACTTTGTAGAAGACTTTTAATGTCTATCTATTAACGTTTAGGTTTTATGATGATTTTTCGTGTACAAGTTAGGGTGGTCCTACAAAAACAAGTTTTTTAGTTATAACTTTGTTGGGTATCAACTTATCAAAATCATGTGTTCAGCAAGTATTTAGCAAATCATTATGCGCATCTTTTGTAGCAAACAGATTTCTAATATCTGCTTTTTATTCGAAGTTATCATGAATTTTGTGTTCAAAAATGGCCGTTTTGTATGAGCCATAACTTCAAATGGAGCAAACTAAAAAATTCAAACTTTAATTCGTTTGAAAGAACATATTAAAATATACATTATATCAAAAAACTGGAGAGGTGTTTTTTGTTTAAAGCTTTTAATTTACATATGAACTTGACCAAAACTGCCATTTTTCATATAACAAAATATATAACTTTTGCTCTGCGACATGGAATTCTTCTTTGCTTTCGCACCCTAAGTCAAAAATTCTAAATTTTTTACCACTACAAAAGCAAAGTTTCCTATTCATAACCTTTTGTAAAAATTTTGAAAGACTAACATAGCCAGAGGGGCACAAATGAAAAAAAATTAGGATTCTTGATTATTAATGTATAGAACCATAAACTGAAAACAATGAATTACTAACTACCCAACAAGAAAGTCTTGAATTGTATTTTTCTTAGAAGGAGTTATTATTCTCTTACATATGTCCTTTTGACTGTGAAAGCCAGTTTTGGTTTCTCCGGTGATCATTGTGATCAAACCCAAGTAAACCACACAGTTTTCAGTTCAAGAGTTTCGATTATTCGTGATGAACGTTCAAAGGAAAGTTATAGTCGTTCACTGGCTGAAGGGGCCTAGTGAAAATAAATGTGGTTGAAGATCTGTTAAAAATGGATCCGAAGCTTTCGAAATTAACATTTAAAAAGGAATTAATTAATTAAATTAATTTGGTGGATCATATAGTGGAAAGGTTGTTGAAATATTCACAATATGATTCTACATTTCCGGAAAAAATGCATCAACTGATTTTCAAATGGGGAGCATATGGTAGCTCAAACCACAGCAGGTATAAATGTATTTTGAATGAACCTTTACCTTTTGATCTTCAAATTATTTCAATATAGATTTAATCAATCATTCATTTACGAAGATGATGAAGGAGACATGCGTGAATACAGTGGTTCACACATTTTCGCGGGTTCTCTTGTTCCGTTACGTCTCGTAGATAAATCTAATGGGATACAAAACGTTATCTGGAGTAACGATTGCCCATCCTCAGTGAGTTTGTGCAGACCTATTAGGCTCATTTTTGCTAAGGAAAGTGCAGATCTAACAAGATTCGTTGGAAATGTTCATGAAGATCGCAGATCGTCTTTGTATGGACAAACCCACTTGGAGAGTCAGGAAAACCAATATAGAAGTGAATGAACGGCGTCAAAGTCTTCGAAACATACCAAAAGAACAACTGAATTTATGTATTGATGAGCCTAGGGTCACCGGTGGGAATTCCAATACAGGAAATATTGCCAGGAAATTCTTCGAGAAACGGATTGAAGTTGCACAAATTACGGGACTGAATGTCCAGCTTTTGGAAAAGTTTTACGCGATTTTAACCATACAACCAACAGTAGCTCGTTTGAAGGGTATGCTGAAGAAACTCGGGTGATTTATAACAATTTATATAGCTGGTATCCCGTTTCTCCAACCGTACACAAATTATATTAGTGCATGGAGCAGCAGTCATAAAACATCATATTTTACCCATAGGCATGTATTCGGAAGAAGCTCGTGAAACAAGAACCAGAAGTTTACGATGATTCCGAGGAAACCACTCCAGAAAGTTCGATCGTGTGGTTAGTCTGGAGGATGTTTTTTAAAGACTCCTCCTGACATCAGATCCGTGCTTCTCACTATCCAATAGAAAATGTATGAAATATTCAAAAATCGCGTATTTTTATTAGTTTCATTATTGCTAGAATATAAGTGTTTTTTTTTTGTTTTCTATAAATTTTTTTATTGATTTCTCAAATAAACTATTTTTCCGTTTTTCCGTTTCTGTTAACTATAATGATGATATAAATGTTACGATGTGTACGGTTATTCCTCACGTAGCCAAAAGTAGTCAAAAATAATATATAAAGGTTATATGAAAAATGGCAATTTTGGTCAAGTTCAAATGTAAATAAAAAGCTTTAAACAAAAAACACCTCTCCAGTTTTTTGATATAATGTATATTTTAATATGTTCTTTCAAACGAATTAAAGTTTGAATTTTTTAGTTTGCTCCATTTGAAGTTATGGCTCATACAAAACGGCCATTTTTGAACACAAAATTCATGATAACTGCGAATAAAAAGCAGATATTAGAAATCTGTTTGCTTCAAAAGATGCGCATAATGATTTGCTAAATACTTGCTGAACACATGATTTTGATAAGTTGATACCCAACAAAGTTATAACTAAAAAACTTGTTTTTGTAGGACCACCCTAACTTGTACACGAAAAATCATCATAAAACCTAAACGTTAATAGATAGACATTAAAAGTCTTCTACAAAGTTTCATCAATTATGTTGTTCTACATAATTGCTGAACACAATACAGCACTATCTTCTTACAGTAAAAAAATAATTTTCGTATCTAAGGAGTTTTATGAACCACCCTAAAAATATTTCATTCAAAAGTAGCGTCTTGTGATGTTGTACAACTTTGTCTTGGACACCAAATGTCTTATACCTAAGGCAAGAGCGCAAATAATTGTTTCCCGCTAAATTTCATTTCTGGACCACTGTGCGTTGGTAGCAGAGAGCTAATGATAGTAACGATGTCGACAAAACCCAACCCAATAAGCATGAGCGCCAAGGCAAGGGCAACGACCTGAATGATAGGTTAAGGTCGATCAAATGGCACTGACTCTTCTACTCTCCCAAAAACCACCAACTTAAATATGTAAGAATCGTCTTACCATTTCCGCCGGCGTCTCAGAGACCCCCTTTTTTGGGCCTAAGGGCGGCACGAATATCCACAAAAACAAATCGTACGGAATATCAGTTAAATATAAAGAAAACTTCCAAATTGTATGCTTTTCTATGGGTACATATATTGCCACACTTTACACTGCTTGCCCCCAAGTTCCTTAACGAATTCTGACCTGTTACGGACCTTGCCCTTACTGCTGCTGATCAAACCTCAAGGACTGATGGCGACATCGATAGTTTTGGCCGTTATTTTCCTGGATCGGTTGCGTTCCACGATGTTCTCGACTACCTTCGCCTCGGCATAAGGGGGCTTCCGTCTTGGGAACCCCGACAGGACTTTCCAGACTTCCTTCGCCTCGGAACAAGATGGCTTCCGTCGGTGCACCAATGCGGCCTAGCTATGTTTACCGAATAACGATCGTACACAGGCGAAGAGAATGGCCAATAGCTCTTTTTCGATTTGAGCGTAGTTTTTTTTCTGTTGCAGAAAGAGTTCTTGAAGCATGACCTATAACCCCATCGCGCTGTAATATAGCACTCCTAAGCCTGTACTACTTGCATCGTATTCGATGGTAAGTGATAGGGTTATGTCATAATATTTCAGATAACTACTTATTGATACCAAAGCTTTCACTTTTTCGAACTCTTCTTGCTCAACTGTAGTCCATTGCCATGGGAATGATATGGAAATTAATTTTCTTAAGTTGGTCAGGTTATGGAATCGAATAGTTTCGAATAGCTGTTATTTTGTCATTATCTGGTTGGAGTCCCTGGTCCGTAAGTATGTGACCATAAAATTTAATCGATCTCTCACATAACTTTAGTTTGGATTTGTTTAATTTTATTTAATGTTGTTCTAAACGACAAAATAGTTGTTTTTAGTTTTCGTTATGGTTAATCAGAGCTTCTTCAAGGGAATCACCTGCGCCATAAATTAATAGATCATCGACAATGTACTTGACCCCCTTCAACCCCTGTATCACCTCTGGCAGCTTAATTTGAAAAATTTCGGGTGCTGGTGCAATACCGAAAGGCAAACGAGTTCAGCGATACCGGCCAAATGGAGTCCAAAAGGTGGTCAATTTACTGCTGGCTTCGTCAAGCATTACATGCCAAAAACCTTTTCGAGCATCGACGGTAGAGAACACTTTCACTTTCTCCAGCTCCTGGAGAATTTCATCAAGGGTAACAAATTGCAAGTTGGATCGTTTTAAGGCTTTATTCAAAGGTACTGGATTCAAACAGATACGAACCCATGAGTCTGGCCTACCCCGTTGGACTATTACGAGGTTACTTACTAACTCGGTGTGTCGATTTTCCTTGACTATTACCGTCTTTTTCGAGCATTTCTATGTCCTTCTTCAGCTTATCACGAACCGCTATTGGGACACGCCGGGGTGGTTGAATTGACGGCGTTATCGAACTATCAACTTCAAGAGTGACTTCTCCGGGCAGCTTTCCATATCCAAAGAAGAGGTTACTATATTCATCCACTAATCCTTGAACCTCAATTTTGTAGATGTTCAGCAGTCGCTCTACTTGGATTGCTGTTGGCTTCGTAAACGAAACCGATTGGCAGAATTTCACGAACCCAAGCTCACGGGATGCCTTAGCAGACAACAGCGGTCGATGATCTCCTTCTACTAGCTGGAGTACCAGTTTTTTTGGGTTTCCTCCGAATCCTTGTAGTCGAAACTTCGTCGGCAGAATAGTAGGAGGACTATCGCAAAAAAGTTTTACTAGGCATTTATAGCCAATTAAACTTGTATTCACACCAGTGACTAAGTCACACATAACGGCTTTCCATTTTTTGTTAAATTTTAGGTCCCGTTCGGCCAAAACACTTCCACCCGTTTTTGAATTGTCATACACTTTTCCAATTTCGTACTCTGCCTCACTTTCTTGCGAAGACGTTTCACAGTCCGAATCACTGTCTGATTCTTCTGTATCACTATTTTCATTTCCACTATTTTCAATTCCTAATAATTCAAAATTTCCTAAATCGGCGACTCTTCGATTCATTCCATTTGCACACTTTTCTAAAATTGTTTTTTCCTCCACATTTGGTGCACCGCTTTTCAAATGCTGGACACTTTCCTTTGATGAACTTGTGGTGATCCCCGCAGAATTTACAAAGGGGTGGTTTCACCAGTTTCTCCTTCGACTTTTGTATTTTGTTCACTTCCGATTGCTGGTTTCCTGCATCGAGTTCGACTGCACGCGATTTCTTCAGCTCTGCAAATGTCCATCGCCTTCTTCAAATGACATCCGTCATAGTCAACAACTTTGTGCGCAAAAGTGACCACTTGTTAAAAGTGACCAGCTTGAATGTAACTAATTCCGTTGCGAGATCACCAAGCCTGGCGAGTTTAGCATGCATTTCCAGCCGGGTGCAAAAATCGTTAGCTGATTCACCAGAAAATTGCATCGCCTCGAAAAAATCCAGACTACTAGCGCTTTAGTTGCTCTAAGAGCCGCTTCCGGGTTCACTTTTTGCTCTTCGGTCAGTTCAAAATTGAAGAATTTCTTCCTGGCAGGCTTCCCGATTACGGACAGCAGAAAACTAACCTTTTTCTTGTTATCCGTGTCTGGCCACTGATCCATACCAAAAAATAACCATACCATACCATACGAAAAAATCGTAATTTTCGGCCATATCACCGTCCAATGCCAAAGGGAACGGAAACTCCAGAGGCACATGGCTGCTGGATTGAGGATTCTCCTACTCAGGATCCATTTCCACTGCTCACCGACAGGACAAGTTGTTGAAAAAATCTGGCTTGTTGGTTGATGGAAACTTTAAACTGGTTGTAATCTATTTTAATGATAACTCACAAATTTAGTTTTTTTCACAAAATGGCCGCTCAACGGCTTTTCAAGTGATTTTTTCACTACGCTTAAGTCCGGGGTATCAACGATTTCAACTTCGCGATATATCACAACGAAGACGAAAAACTTTTTTTTTTAAATAATGTGATTTATTGTTTTTGACGGCATGTTTTATTTTTTTTTTTATTGTTTTTATTCCAGTCAGTTTAAAACATTTCTAAGTAGTTTTTGAGTGTAGTACAATTTTTCAAACAATCATTTACTTCTAAATGGTACATGATGTACCTAATAAAAATTTTCAATGCTTTTCTACTATTTACACTTCTACAAATCTCCTCAGGATAACAAATTTTTTTCGAAGGTATTGGAGCTTCGAAGATGTTGCTGGAAAACTGCCAACATGGGTGCAACTGCTGAACACCCTGCATACTTGTGATCGATGTCTTCTACCAAATTACAAAAATTGCAGTTTGGATCATCTCGTCTTTCTTGTTCATAGAAAAGTGAGATGTGGTTTAGCTTTCCATGAACCAGCAAAAAGTAGGTATATTGACTTTTCTTCGGAGTCCAATTCTCGGCTGTTGATGTTTCTCCAGATCCGGTTCCATCGTTTGTTGATTCTGCTAAAGAAGTGCTCGTAGATTCGCTTTGCCTCTGGTGCTGCTCGAATTTCCGCATTAATATCCTCCAGCCCTCTTCTTATGATACTTAGATGTGACATCGTATTGTAACGATGGCTAGCTCAGTCGTCGTTATACACAGGGTCGGCTTCTCTTACCTGAGGCGAATTCACAACTCTGAAGTAGGGTGCAGCGAAACAGGGAGGCCAATGAATCGGGGTTTTCGGGCATGCATTTATAACACGTTGATGTACATTTTAGGGGTTATTTATTGGGTCACATTTTTGTTAGGGAAGGGGAAAAGGGACGATGCGGCCGTTCAGGAACGTTGGGGCCCTTGGCGGAACACGTACGACAATTTTAGGAGGTTTATACTTGCTGTTGTGTGAGCGTGCGTAGCGACGGAAACCAGAGGATAGCCGGCTGTTGGGTCCAGCGTGATGACTTCGATAGACGATAGGCCTGGTCGTTTCATTTGCTCTTGTCCACGGCGGTGGGTATCCCCGGCGGGTGTTGGGTGCCGCGCGGGTGCCCCTTTGAAAATAGCTGGCACGTGGATGACGTCTTGCACCAGGGCGGCCACCAGTGTAGCTCGGTGGCGGCCAGAGGCTCCTAGGCTCGGTCCCCGAGGTTCTTGGTCGTTCCTTGACGTGGAAGCACCGAATGCCAAGGCGCCCGGTCACAGCTAGCAGAACCGGATTTATCGGACCCTTGGTCCGCCCCCTAACAACCCCTGGCGGCTATCAGGACCGGATGTGCGGAATTGCCAGGAAGCCAATAATCGAGAGCTAAGGGCACTTCCGAAACGCAGACTTTAGTTGACGGTCAGTCTGGAGAACCTCCTGAGCACGTGGGTTGACTGTTCCACGGAGCTGGGTGCACGGGGAAAAACGTCTGCTCTCGGACGACGACAAAGACAAAATCCTCGTGGCTTCGTTCTCGACCCGCCAGCTAACCTGCCACGCCATGCAATCTTCGGGCCTTTTTCTCTCCTCTCTTCGCAAACGTCAAATTTCCAACAGCGTTGCCAGTTACACTGTCTGAGCTTCAGTTTTTCGCCGAATTATGCTGTCAGCTTCTGGGGGATAGGAATGGAGAACGAAGGACCTGGGAGTTGAGATAAATATCCTACTCTATCTAAGTATACAATTCAAAATTTGTTTGCCTTTAATTCCCGATACATGGTTCTCCCAGTTGTTACGGAGAGTCCGTAACAATAATCCCTCTCTCCAAAAAAATAAAAATTATGAAATCATAATTTTTTTTCTGTCGTTATTATCGTAACTGTTCCGCATAGCGACTTGTGATTTTAACAGATAAAGAGTCAACATCCCTAACCCCTCCTAAACAGTACCCAACCTTATTTTACGGTGAAGTCAATCATAATCGATCAATAACTTATTCTAGAAGCGCTTTTCCTTAACGATTAAATCTTATAGGGCCCTATATTCTATCTTACTAGAGTATGTTTCAAGGACAGTCATGATCTGCCTTGTTTTACTACTAATTAAGTGCACTTTTAATTTCAGCTGTGTTAAATTAAAGAAACCATAAATCAATAGCCTTATTCCTGCGGCGGTATAGACTTTGAACTCGTTTCCTCTGACCATTTGGAATTAAAACTAATTATTTTGTAATTAATGTTAACATTACGAAACTCTAGCAAATTTCCAATTTTTGGTGAATAATATTTTCTGCTTTTTCGTTTACGAGAGGATACTCCCCTCTTAAAATTGATTCCTTTTTTGCTTTGCGCGAATCTGACGCGAACGCGGCGCTTTGTTTTCTGTGAACGTGACCCGTTTTGTTTAGAAACAAGTAAGAGCCAGCGTACAGGAGGAATAACACAAACATAATTGGTTTGCCTTTCTCACCATGAACCTTCCAAGAATTTCCCTAGCAAACCTTTTAGGATTTCCCGGTGGTCGGACCCGGAGCCAGTGCTAGAATGGATTCATTCTATTACTTTTGTTCCCTGTTGTATCTGGTAAGTCTTTATCAACGTTATCTTCGTGATTTTTAAACGGATTCCGAACCTATTATTGATGTGTTTTTGTTCCCTTTTCTTTATAGGTGCTCTTGGATAATGAATGTTTTTCTTACCGGAACATTTTATTTAGCATGACAAAATAAAAGAAACAACTCTTCCCCTGAGAGTCAGAGATTGTTCTCATTTTCTGAATATTGATCGAACCGAAACATACTATGCTGGTTTTAAATGTTCAGCTGGCCAGATGCCCAAGGACTTGCCCTCGAGATCATCTAATCTGTAGGAAGACGAACCAATTCTCGCACGAACGATGGCCGGCAAATATTGGGGCCCATATTTTGCGTTATAGTTTTCAATGGCACAGGATGGTTTCATGTTCTTGCGGAAGACCATCTGCCCTACTTCGTACTTTTTTGAAAACCGGCGATGTCGGAGGTCATACCGTTTTCTGCTCTCTTCGTGAGCTTTCTTGAGATTTCGTTTTACGAGGTCGTTAATCATCCCGAACAACTCCTTCTGCTGACATTCAAAATTTTGGCCCTCGCCTTCATCATTCGGCGAAGGAAGATTGTGTTCTGGCCCTTTATGGATCATCTCATAACCGTGTGAGGCGTAAAAAGGAGTAACATTCGTGGCTAAGTGAATAGTGGAGTTTAAAATGGTTTCAACTTCTGAAAGTCTCAGGTCCCAGAGTTTCTGATCTTGGCGTGCATAAGAACGAATCGCGGCATTGACTGTGCGATTGACCCGCTCCACCGGGTTCGCCTGCGAGTGATACTTCGCGTTCAGCCAATGCCGGACGTCAAACCTACTCAAAAGAGCCTTAAACTCTTTCGATAGAAAACAAGTGGCGTTGTCGGTGATAATAATTTCTGGCACCGAATTTCGATAAAACCACTGGTCCTTGAGAGCCGCACAGAACTTAATACTGTCAATTCGGCGGAAAGGAAGCAGCATGGTCCATTTGGTATGCAGATCAACAATGGAGAGGATGTATTGATTTTGATTGCGACTTCGTGGGAGTGGGCCTATGAAGTCCAAAGCTATTATCTGCCACGGATGCTTCGTTAGCCTCTGCTCTCCCATCGTGGGTGTACATGCAACATTTGGTGCTTTTATTTCCTTACAGATCCTACATCGCGAGACATAATCTCGGATCTCGGAAGTCATTTTGGGCCAGAAATAATGTTGTCGTATTCGAAAAAGCGTTTTTTCGAATCCCAAATGCATGGACTCGTCATGGCCCTCTCTGATGATATCCGGACGTTCTTGCGGGGGTGGAACCTTTTTCCAATCGTACCGGGTGTCCCGGGGCTCTTCCTTCCCAGCAACAAATTTAAAAAGGACCCCGTCATCTAACCGGAAATCCACGAAATCATCAGGATTATCAACAACGTTTTCTAGGACATGGTTATACCAATCATCATTAGAAATCTGAGTAACTACAGAGACACTGCGCGACAGGGCATCGGGTACAATGTTCTCTTTGCCCTTCCTATGAATGATTGTCATATTGTACTGCTGCAACTGAAGGCACCACCGACTGCATCGCGAAGCAGTTTTCCACTTCGCGGTCATGAGGTGGGTCAACGCAGAGGAATCTGTGATAAGCTGGAAGTGGGAACCTTCCACGTACCCCCGAAAAGCCTCTATCGACAACAACGCGGCCAGAGCCTCTTTTTCGCAGGCGTGGTAGTTTTTCTGAGCTGAAGAAAGTTTGTGAGAAAAGTAAGCGATTACTTTCTCACTACCCTCTTGGATTTGGGTCAAGACCCCGGCCACTGCGACATCACTGGCGTCTGTTTGGATCTGGAATTCTTTGTCAAAATCAGGAGATGATAGAATCGGAGACGATATCAGTTTTTCTTTCACCAAGCTGAAAGCTTCCTCGGCCGATTCCGTCCAGCTCAAGACTTTTGACTTAGTTTTCAAAAGGTCCGACAGGGGCGCAGTGATGCCGCTGAAGTCGTCGATGAAACGCCGGTAATAATTGGCCATCCCTAGGAACCTGCGGAGCTTCGTGATAGTGGATGGTCGTTCGTAGTCTACTATGGCCTTAATCTTTTCCGGGTCAGCTCGTAGCCCATCTGTGGACAGCAGGTATCCTAGGAATGGCAGTTCCGGAACCCCGAACTTCGATTTTTCTATGTTTATCGCTAGATTTGCCTGGGACAAACGAGATGCGATTTCTCGGAGAAGGCGGAGGTGGTCGTCGAACGTCTCTGTTACGATGATGATGTCATCAAGGTATACAAAGACGTTCGGTTCCAACTCACCGTGTCCGAGAATCTTGTCCATAAGGCGTGACAGCTCCTGAGCGCTGTTTCGCAAGCCAAATGGCAACCGACAGAATTGAAACATTCCGCGGCCCTGTACACTGAATGCAGTGTACCGTCGGGAAGCTTTTTCCAACGGAATTTGGAGAAAAGCTTCCGACAGATCGATGGTACTTAGATATCGGGCTTTCGGAAGTAGTCCTAGGATCCGCCCTGGGTGTGGTAACGGGTACGCGTCTGGTACGGTCCGTTCATTGATTTTTCTGGCGTCAAGGCAAAGTCTAACTTTACCCGAGGGTTTTATAACCGGCACTACGTTAGAAGACCAATCCGAGCTAGCCCGTTCGATTATCCCCGCATTTAGCAAGCGTTTTAACTCTTGTGAAACCTTCTCATGTACTTTCGGGGAAAGCGTGTATGGAAACTGACGAACTGGAGGTTTCCCTCGCCATTCGTCGGCGATTTCAATATGATGCTCCGTCAGGTGGGTGACAGGAAGCTCGTTTGGATTCGCGACCTTGAAGAGAAGTTTGGTGGCCTCTAGCTCTTCCAACTCCTTCACAGAATGGTGGGCTGGTGTAGGTGGATCACCTTCGGCATGTTTAGCCTCAATTAAGGCGCAATTTTGGATCGTAGGCCAGATTTTGAATCTAACCCAAAAATCCATGCCCAAAATGCATGGCACGGTCAATTTTTCGATTACTAATGTCGGTACTAATTTTACTTGACTGGCAAACTGATACGGTACTTGTAGTTGACCTAGCACTTTCAAATTCGACCCGTTTGCCGATCGTACGGTTGTAGGGTGGGTTAGTGGTTTGAGTTTAATTCGTGATAACTTAGAATAAATCTCTTTACTTATAAGGGTAAGCTGGCTACCGGAGTCCAGCAGCCCTTGTGTTGGAATTCCGAATATTTTAATGCTTGCATAAGGACGATTGTCATTGTAAGCCTGTAAAGATATGAGCATGCTCTCTAAAGAATCTGACTCATAGTAACTACTGGGAACTAGTTCCCAAAATTCATTAAGAGGGTGGTTTTTGGGAATGTGGGTTACGCCTTTGGGTTCGGCGACCGGCGTATTTCGGTCGCCTGTAACCCGTTTTTTCGGCAATACGGGCAATTGTGGGTTTCGTAGCCTTTGAACCCACAAACGAGACACATTGCTCCTCTGTACGCCTTACATTGCTCTAAGGTGTGGCTTGTTAGTCGGCAATTAAGACACTGATTAAGGTCAGGGGGTCTATGACCCTCGATCAGGTACTCTAAAGTACGTCTCGGCTTGGATGAACTAGGTTCTTGGGGGTCGTCTTTAGGGCTTAGACCCCTTGATTTATTGTCCATACGTGGATTCCGTTCGGACTCCCCTTTCTTCTTATGGTGTTCTTCTTTACTCCTCCCCCACTTATTCTTGTTTTCTAGGCCTGCATCTTTTTTTCGAGCACGGTTATCGTTGTCTCGGTCCCTAGCTGTCCAACGGCCGGCTTGGGTTTCCGAAACTACGTTGGCTGATTTTTCGTTTCCGAAGACTTTCGTATAAAGTGAAAAATTAGACGCGTCGAGGCGATGACCAGCATCTAGTAGTTCGACTAAACTGTTTAAGGGCTGCCATAAAACCGATTTCTTATAGTCCGAGCGCATGTTTCTTTTCAGAACATTGAGCTTCTCAGTATCATCGAATGGATGGTTCATGGACCTGAACATACTCTCCATGTCGTAATAGAAGTCTTGAAATGTTTCGTTCCTTTGTTGACGTCTTTGATAGATTCTATTACGGACTAAGGAGTCAAGTTCAGGGTGAACAAACGTGTTTCTCAACTCGGTTACTAAATGTTCCCAATTATTTAACCGCCCTGCGGCTCTCATGGTCATATACCAGTTTAACGCCGGGCCTGAAAATAAATGAAAGGCTGAGTCAAACAACTCATCGTCTAAGGTCCTCTCGGATAGTGCGTGTTGGCTAACCAACATCAAAAATTCGTTCAATTTTAAGCCCTGGTCCGTCCCGGAATACTTATCCAAGTTCCATTTCGATACTGGAAGGGCTTTGTGGGAACGAACGCGGGGATGGTTGTCACCGATGTTCCTAACGCTGGGGTTTAAGTCTAGTTGGTTATTCTGCGAAACTATGGGAAAACTTGAACTGTTTGGTTTTGCATAAGATACCACGGGGTCAACGGGCTGATCCCGGGGATGTAAAGGGCTGTACGCGTTGGGGCCACTGCATGTGGTCGGTTGCGGGATAAAATTTATGTGCTGATGGTGTAGCCCTAAAGAGTGAGACGTGGCCAATCCCGTTCCCGACATCGGGAAATAACCGTTAGGAACCGCGGGAGGCATGCTTGGGATTGGCCATGGGGAATATGGTGTGATGTTTTGTACGTTTGGAAAATATGGGGGCCAATACGGTTGACCGTAGTACGGGAACGGATATTCTGTTGGGTAGCTCGCCGAGACGCTCGGGCGAGTCCCTGTGGTGAATATCGGTGGGTTCGTGTTGGTCGTGGGGTATTGTGAGCTACCTGTCAACGATTGGGTCGTCAGTGGAATTGAGTTTCGTGGATTTCGATTTGTGGATGGTGTCGGAAAGCTCACATTCAAAGGCTCATTCGACGTTACGCTCAACGATGAATGAACCGAGGGAAATGGGATTGGAAAAGATGTCATGCTTGTTGATATTGAAGGTGGCATCGGAATTTCTGATGTTTTTGGAATCGCCCCTCTCGACGATGATTTCGGGGTGACATTATCGATTTGCGAGGATAGCCGTTTATCTTTCAATCGTCGTAGCTGGTATAGTTCATTTTCAAGATTAAGAATACCGTCGCGAAGGTTCTTTCGATCTACCGAACCGGAATCCAGAAGACCTAATCTTGTTAACGAGTTAACCAGATCTTGATCCACAAACGGATCTGGTTCTTCGATTTGCAGCATTGCGATTTGGTTCGTTTCTTCTCTAGCCGGTGAAACGTTTGTGGGTTCGGGTAAAGGTTCCTCGAAGAGAGCTGGCAGGCCTTCTTCTCCTACATTCACCTGGGCCTCTTCGAGGTCCGTATTTCCCATGAAATATTTATTAATTATAAATAGGACACGTTGGAGTAGGTTATTTAGAATTTCGAATTTATCTTCTAGGGTGTGTTGTTTAATAAGTTTAACACGGCATCCCAAATGTAAAAGCAAAGAGAGGTATCTTTGCGATACTTTCTTCACGTTTGTGTAAAAACAATCTTCTTCAACCTGTACCAGTTTTTTCTCACAAACCTGAATCTCCTGTAACGGATCACGTCTAAATTTCTTTTCGATTCTGGATGTTTCTTCCTTTTCAAGCTTTAGCCGCTCCCTAAGGCAACGTTTTTTTCTAGAGATATTGCTACCGAATTGTTCACACTCAATGTCTCTTATTTCTAACTCGAACTCGATCTCATCTTCCTCCAGATGGTCCACGCGTACCCTATAAAAATAGGATTCGAGTTCGCTTTCGAGGATTAAATTCATGTTTATCACTGTCAAAATATTTGAAGTGGGACAATGGAAAAAACAGATCGTATCACTGAATCCTGTAATTAACAGCTGGTGCACTTGAACTATTGAACTCGATATGATTGAAAACACTGATCGATTATTCTGGTTTATGATAAATCAAAAACTAGATAATGGTAAAGGTTTTGGGTTCTGAAAATTTATATTATGATACGAACAGTTAATTTAACAATCAACGAATTTAACGGATCTATGGAACGAACTATTATGCGGTTTTGACGAACAACGAAACAGTCACGATAACAGCAATCGTGAATCACCCCTGGTAAGCATCGAAAAAATATACGATTTCCGGAAAGAAATAGAATATTTTTTTGAACTATTTTCGCGGATCGCCAAGTGTAACGATGGCTAGCTCAGTCGTCGTTATACACAGGGTCGGCTTCTCTTACCTGAGGCGAATTCACAACTCTGAAGTAGGGTGCAGCGAAACAGGGAGGCCAATGAATCGGGGTTTTCGGGCATGCATTTATAACACGTTGATGTACATTTTAGGGGTTATTTATTGGGTCACATTTTTGTTAGGGAAGGGGAAAAGGGACGATGCGGCCGTTCAGGAACGTTGGGGCCCTTGGCGGAACACGTACGACAATTTTAGGAGGTTTATACTTGCTGTTGTGTGAGCGTGCGTAGCGACGGAAACCAGAGGATAGCCGGCTGTTGGGTCCAGCGTGATGACTTCGATAGACGATAGGCCTGGTCGTTTCATTTGCTCTTGTCCACGGCGGTGGGTATCCCCGGCGGGTGTTGGGTGCCGCGCGGGTGCCCCTTTGAAAATAGCTGGCACGTGGATGACGTCTTGCACCAGGGCGGCCACCAGTGTAGCTCGGTGGCGGCCAGAGGCTCCTAGGCTCGGTCCCCGAGGTTCTTGGTCGTTCCTTGACGTGGAAGCACCGAATGCCAAGGCGCCCGGTCACAGCTAGCAGAACCGGATTTATCGGACCCTTGGTCCGCCCCCTAACAACCCCTGGCGGCTATCAGGACCGGATGTGCGGAATTGCCAGGAAGCCAATAATCGAGAGCTAAGGGCACTTCCGAAACGCAGACTTTAGTTGACGGTCAGTCTGGAGAACCTCCTGAGCACGTGGGTTGACTGTTCCACGGAGCTGGGTGCACGGGGAAAAACGTCTGCTCTCGGACGACGACAAAGACAAAATCCTCGTGGCTTCGTTCTCGACCCGCCAGCTAACCTGCCACGCCATGCAATCTTCGGGCCTTTTTCTCTCCTCTCTTCGCAAACGTCAAATTTCCAACAGCGTTGCCAGTTACACTGTCTGAGCTTCAGTTTTTCGCCGAATTATGCTGTCAGCTTCTGGGGGATAGGAATGGAGAACGAAGGACCTGGGAGTTGAGATAAATATCCTACTCTATCTAAGTATACAATTCAAAATTTGTTTGCCTTTAATTCCCGATACATGGTTCTCCCAGTTGTTACGGAGAGTCCGTAACAGTATGTGGTATTATATCTAAGGTACCGTCAACTGGGGCAACATGCAACAATTTTCAACTTCAATGGCTTCTAATAAACTTATGTTAACAATTAATCCTACCCCTTATACATCAAAAGTTTTAAGCATGCTGGGATATCAAATTGGCGAGGTTAGAAAAATTATAGGTTTCTTCACTTATTTTTAATTTTCTAAAAACATGCGATTTTCACCCTCCTTAGAAAATGGGGTAACTTGCAACAAACTTTGTTTTTAATGAAAAATCTTATGAAAACGTACGAAAATTTATAGTTTTTAATATTTTTGCGATACCTTAAAGATTATTACGCATGACAACACCAATTGCAGTAGTTTTTGGGTCTGTAAAAACTAATTTTCACATTTTTTCTGAAAATAAGGATGCTGCATACATTTAGGGGTTAAATAGATCTATTAAAAATTTTAAAAGCTGAAATCATAAAAATAAATGTTTGGATGAATAAAATTTTAATGTTTACAAACGCGTGATGCAAAACATTCATATTCCAACACATGGAAACGAGATTTACAAGGTATTTCTTTGATTTGCATTTTGTTGCATTTAACCCCAGACATCTAACTGAATTTTAAAAATATTCATTTTAAAAAATTGGGTGATTGTTCGAAAAATATTTTTACACCAACAATGTTGGTATAACATGAGGAAAGCAGTAAAAAGTTTGTAGATTATTTTATCAAGCCGATCCGTCATACTGGGTAAAGTTTTTTTCGGCATCAAAAAATGTTAACCCTCATCCGCATTAGATTTCATTACCCTAATCAGCACTTGTGGTGTCAATTTGACACCATAAGCTCAAATCGTTATAACTTTTGGCGTAATAGACCGATTTAAACAAAACTTACATCAAAAGAAACCTTGTAATGTCAGTAAAATATGTTTAAAACATTATATACAGCTAAAGTTACTAGTTTTCTCATTATTCAGCATGAAAGAAAAAAAAATCCGAAAAAACATGCCTCACGAAAACTGCTGTAGTGCATATGTTACACGTCCAAAAAAAATATTTGCCTTATGCATATGAAAGCTGGAGTTAATGCCTACATCATGGAGACAAGAAATATGTTTTTAAATTTTTTTTAATGAAATGGTCACAAAAAGTTTAAAAAAGTGGTCTAAAAAACCTACTTTTCATTCGATTGCTAGTAAATACTGTTTGAGCGATGGTAGAGTTTTGAAAAAAATATGACTACAAAATGTATTCAAATTCCAACATTTTGCTGTCTTTAGATTTTTTATGCAACAAAAATTGAATTAACTGGAATTTTTCAAAGTTCACTACTTTGCGCGATTTTTTTACAAATTGAAATTTCATCTGTTTTTGTGGTCCACTGTCAGGTTGTACCCAGATTATCAGTGCTTTTACTTTGTTTGGACCAATCAAGAGTATATTCATTGGAAAGTACATTTAATCTACATTCTAGTGAGGTGCTACAATTCACGCTGTGAGATTTCACAAAAATATGAAAATTATAAACGTAAAATCATTCCTGAATTTCTAGAACTACAAGCACCGCGTCCAGCAAATCGTGTTTGTTTGCTCTCCGAGTAGGTACGGTGGGTGGTGATTCGGGCAGAGAGCGAAGCCGACAGACGAAATAATGATGCGTGTCGTACGTTTCGCGGTTGGAAATTTTCTATTGACAGTAGTTCTCGTTTGCTAGTCACGACACGCATCATTATTTCGTCTGTCGGCTTCGCTCTCTGCCCGAATCACCACCCACCGTACCTACTCGGAGAGCAAACAAACACGATTTGCTGGACGCGGTGCTTGTAGTTCTAGAAATTCAGGAATGATTTTACGTTTATAATTTTCATATTTTTGTGAAATCTCACAGCGTGAATTGTAGCACCTCACTAGAATGTAGATTAAATGTACTTTCCAATGAATATACTCTTGATTGGTCCAAACAAAGTAAAAGCACTGATAATCTGGGTACAACCTGACAGTGGACCACAAAAACAGATGAAATTTCAATTTGTAAAAAAATCGCGCAAAGTAGTGAACTTTGAAAAATTCCAGTTAATTCAATTTTTGTTGCATAAAAAATCTAAAGACAGCAAAATGTTGGAATTTTAGTACATTTTGTAGTCATATTTTTTTCAAAACTCTACCATCGCTCAAACAGTATTTATTAGCAATCGAATGAAAAGTAGGTTTTTTAGACCACTTTTTTAAACTTTTTGTGACCATTTCATTAAAAAAAATTTAAAAAAATATTTCTTGTCTCCATGATGTAGGCATTAACTTCAGCTTTCATATGCATAAGGCAAATATTTTTTTGGTCGTGTAACATATGAACTACAGCAGTTTTCGTGAGGCATGTTTTTTCGGATTTTTTTTCTTTCATGCTGAATAACGAGAAAACTAGTAACTTTAGCTGTATATAATGTTCTAAACATATTTTACTGACATTACAAGGTTTCTATTGATATAAGTTTTATATGAAGCTCATAATAATTCAAACGACTTAAATAGATTTTACTTTTGTGGTGTCAAAATGACACCAAAAGTCGGAAAAGGGAGTTTTTTTGTCCAGGCTTCCAGGGTTCGTCCATAAAAAAAAGTAAAGATGCAATATTGAAAAACTTTTGAATTCATTTAGGGTCCCCGAAGAAATTTTTGTATTTTGAAGCTTCTGAAAGAAGTTACAAGCCTTCAAACTTGCAATGGTGTCAAAATGACACCCTAATGCGGATGAGGGTTAATATTTGTACATTTATTGCTCGATTTTTCTAATTTTACATACAAATAAAAAACTTAAGAAAACTAGCTTAAGATGCGAGAAATTATGTCATCATCATTTTGTTATCATTAAAAGATAACTTTATTACAATACATTAAATTGAAAATTGATTCAATGTAGTGTTATCTAAATGTTGCATCGAACCCCGCTGTTGCATGATGCCCCGTTTGACGGTAATGTATTGGTTGACGGACGGGATTCTGTCCTCAAGTCGCAAAAATCGGTTGACCAGTAGAGACTTTGACTTCAAGTCTGGGGAGTGTAGGCCAAGTCCTCCATGGCTTTTTGATCTTACTATGTGGGTTAATCTAACACGTTGTGCCGGAATATTTGACCATAGAAAATAGCCGATTTGGCGGATGATCATGGCTATATACTTATTTGTCAAGGGTGAAATTGACGCTAAGTACCATAGTCTGGAGCATATATACAGTACCGTTCATAATTGTATAGAAATTGGAAGCAAGCGCACTGTCACTTCGACTTTGAACTTCCATAACTTTTTACTCTGATGATATTTTTTGATCAAATTTTTTGCGTTAGATAGATCAACTATCACACTATAATAACACAAAGTTTGAGCTTTCTGGAGTTTGTTTGACCTGAGAAACAGTAATTCTACGAAAATCGGACTTTTTGGACTTTTCTCATTCAAACTGCAATATCTCTGAAACTATGCAACATTTTTTATTGAAATTTTGCACAGTGATTGATGAAATGTAAAGCTAGCACGTCTGAAGTTTTCGAAAAGTTCTGTCGATGGGATCAAAAGTTACGCGAGGTGCAATATTTTAGGAATGAACCTTGAAATGCGATTTCTATAGAATTTTGGACGAATGTTTCCATAGGAAAATCATATTCTCTGTTTAACAACCAGTAAATCTATTTCAACCGAAAAATCACAACAATATCGCGAGATTCTGATTTCAAAACACAAATGGATCATTTATTCCATTTTTTCTTTTCTTCATTGCTTTTGCCAGAATTTTTTTATCTGAATGGTGGAGGAAACGATATTGTTCTCATGAATCGTCCAAAATACTATAGAAATCGCATTTCAAGGTTCATGCCTGAAATTTTGCACCTCGCGTAACTTTTGATCTCATCGATAGAATCTTTCAAAAACTTCAGACATGCTTGCTTCATATCTCAACAATCACTGTTCACAATTTCAATAAAAAGTGTTGCGTAGTTTCAGAGATATTGCAGCTTGAATGAGAAAAGTCCAAAAAGTCCGATTTTCGTAGAATTACTGTTTTTCAGGCCACACAAATTCCAGAAAGCTCAAGCTTTGTGTTATCATAGTGTGATAGTTGATCTATCTAACGCAAAAAATTTGATCAAAAAATATCATCAGAGTAAAAGTTATGGAAGATCAAAGTCGAAGTGATAGTGCGCATGCTTTCAATTTCTATACAATTATGAACGGTACTGTATGTGTTGAGGAGAAAAACTTTCTGTTTTAAGTTTAACAGTCTGTAACGTTGCGTTACGATCATAGCATTTATATTTCGGTATAGTTTTTCCATGTTAGCTTCAAATGTTTCTTTCACATTACTATGAAAAACGACCCCAAGAATTTTGACAGCATCTTTTTTTTCAAATTCGTAACAGAAAGGGAGCTGCGTACCGAACTCCATTGCTTCCGTTTTCCGTATGTTTAACTTTGCTCCAGCTACAGCTTCAAAATTTTCTAGGCATTCTTTTATTGCCTGCAGATTTGAAACTTCACGTACAATGATAGTTAAATCGTCAGCATAAGTGTATAACGAATTCTCCAGGGGAGTTGCATATTTGGATCAGCTTTTCTAAAAGGGGCTGGAGATAGATCACAAAGAATAACATACTCAGGGGATCTCCTTGGCGAACTGATCTCCTTATCCCAAAAGGTTCGGTGCATTTCCCATTGATCAAAATTTTCGACGAGGCAGCCATCAACAGATTTGCCAGAAGATCAAGAAATTTCCTATTAAAATGCATCGAGCGGAGCGTAGTGAGAAGAAAACTATGGCTGACGCGATCAAAAGCATGGCTAAGGTCAAGTGCAACAAGTATACCACCCGTCCGCTCATGGTTTGAGATTACAATTTGATCTCTAACGGTACATACAGCTTCAAAAATGTTTCGATCGCCATTGCTGTATTTTTGATGAGATGTAAGAACATCAGGTATGAAACATCCCAATCTGGCTTTGAATACTCGGCAAAATATCTTGAAGTCAACGTTTAATAATGTTATGTGTCTGTACGAGGCTAGTGTTCCGTCGCCATCCTTTTTTTTTAACGAGAACAATAATCCCATCTTGTAAACAATTTGGGATAAGACCGTTTTTTATGTCATTTAAAACAAGGGTGAATTCTGTTTTGATAATATCCCACGCTTTTTGAAAGAATTCTTTAGTCAATCCATCTTTCCCTGGAGATTTATTAGCAGCTGAACCTTGTATTGCAGTGAAAATTTCGTCCTTAAAGAAGTCATTCATTAAGCGATTGTTAAGATGATTATTTTGAACAGTTCGCAGGGGGACAAAATTTCCATCTGGTAGAACTTCCTCCGAATCAAAAAGCTCCAAAAAAAACATTTAATATGTGTTGCCTTATTTCTGTCTCGCCCTCCGTAATTATCTGACCAATTTGCAATGATGGGATCTGCGTACCCTTTCTTTTAGTTCTCTGATTTCCAATTTGATACGTTGACATAGTTTCACCCCCGAGACGATGGAAGTTTAAACTTGATTCGGCAAAGCTTTTTTGTTTCTGCAGCATTAAGCATTTTATTTTGTTGATCTCCGGTGTACAATCGTCTATTATGTGCCTCCTTCAAGCAGACGTAATAGAAGCTCATTGTGTTGTTGAAAGCTCGGACAGCCAAAGAATTTTTCCAACAAAAAAAGGATGCGATTTTTCGTTTGGCGAAATCAAACCCCCACTGTACCAAGAAACCATAGTTTCTGCGTTGACGAACCCATGCATTTCATTGTGATTGGAATTCAAGCACATTGTCATGCGTACACGCAGAAAAAGAATGGGGGTTGGTTTCAACAAAACGTTTTGTTATTTTATTTTGTTATTCAAAAGCAGATTATTGGATGGCTTTCACAAAAATTTTGATTATAGATAAACGAAAAATTTTGTTATTTTTGCACGCTCATTTTTTATTGTATGCAATTAAAATTTGGTTTATTTTGAAACCAATATTGCGTTTAGTCGATAAACGTGTAATTGAAAAACGATAAGTCAAAAAAAGAAAAAAAAAGTCATAAAGAATTTCCAGCATCCGAGCTGGATGGAAAGCAGACACGTAGGACGGAAGGAAGTCACGCTTGTGGCCAGCTTGAAAGAGCTTTTCCAGGCGCGAATCGGTGTTAGTTGGTGCTCCGATGCGGCACAGGTAATAATATATATAAAAAAAAAACGAAAAATAGCGAATTTAAAATGATTTTCATAATTCACAGGAAATGGCCCAGCTTATAACCCCTTACATGGATGGTCTCTTCGCCGATGGATTGCTTGAGAAGATCGTCGATCTCTTGGGGGAACCAAGGAGCTGATTTATTATGTGTTGACGAACAATCGAGCACTTGGGCCACCGAAACATCATCGGCAAGTATTGGACTTGTTCGAGAGTATTCGGCCGCTCCAAGTGAACTGCCGTGGGGAACAATTTATTGTGAAGAAAACTCCCCACCCGGTTTCCACATTCTGCTACAAATCAACACCAAATCCGACTTCCTTAGTCTGCTTCTGCACATCATCGACAAAGCCTGTTCCCTGACACCTTCCCACCGTTTCCCGGACGCAAAAATATTGAGAAGACCTCCCTGTATGCGCTACAGATCCTGCACCGGGCTCTCAAAACACAGGATG